>NW_026578144.1:0-218020 GCF_029603195.1 Condylostylus longicornis | reverse complement strand
TTAAAATTATTTTTTTAATTTTTATTTATTAAATTACATTTTTTATTTTTAAAATTATTTTTTTAATTTTTATTTATTAAATTACATTTTTTATTTTTAAAATTATTTTTTTAATTTTTATTTATTAAATTACATTTTTTATTTTTAAAATTATTTTTTTAATTTTTATTTATTAAATTACATTTTTTATTTTTAAAATCATTTTTTTTATTTTTAAAATTATTTTTTTTATTTTTAAAATTATTTTTTTTTATTTTTATTTATTAAATTACATTTTTTATTTTTAAAATTATTTTTTTAATTTTTATTTATTAAATTACATTTTTTATTTTTAAAATTATTTTTTTAATTTTTATTTATTAAATTACATTTTTTATTTTTAAAATCATTTTTTTTATTTTTAAATTATTTTTTTTATTTTTAAAATTATTTTTTTAATTTTTATTTATTAAATTACATTTTTTATTTTTAAAATTATTTTTTTAATTTTTATTTATTAAATTACATTTTTTATTTTTAAAATTATTTTTTTAATTTTTATTTATTAAATTACATTTTTTATTTTTAAAATTATTTTTTTTATTTTTAAAATTACTTTTTTTTATTTTTAAAATTATTTTTTTAATTTTTATTTATTAAATTACATTTTTTATTTTTAAAATTATTTTTTTAATTTTTATTTATTAAATTACATTTTTTATTTTTAAAATAATTTTTTTTATTTTTTAAAATTATTTTTTTTATTTTTAAAATTATTTTTTTTATTTTTATTTATTAAATTACATTTTTTATTTTTAAAATTATTTTTTTAATTTTTATTTATTAAATTACATTTTTTATTTTTAAAATTATTTTTTTAATTTTTATTTATTAAATTACATTTTTTATTTTTAAAATTATTTTTTTAATTTTTATTTATTAAATTACATTTTTTATTTTTAAAATTATTTTTTTAATTTTTATTTATTAAATTACATTTTTTATTTTTAAAATCATTTTTTTTATTTTTAAAATTATTTTTTTTATTTTTAAAATTATTTTTTTTATTTTTATTTATTAAATTACATTTTTTATTTTTAAAATTATTTTTTTAATTTTTATTTATTAAATTACATTTTTTATTTTTAAAATTATTTTTTTAATTTTTATTTATTAAATTACATTTTTTATTTTTAAAATCATTTTTTTTATTTTTAAAATTATTTTTTTTATTTTTAAAATTATTTTTTTTATTTTTATTTATTAAATTACATTTTTTATTTTTAAAATTATTTTTTTAATTTTTATTTATTAAATTACATTTTTTATTTTTAAAATTATTTTTTTTATTTTTAAAATTAATTTTTTTATTTTTAAAATTATTTTTTTTATTTTTATTTATTAAATTACATTTTTTTATTTTTAAAATTATTTTTTTAATTTTTATTTATTAAATTACATTTTTTATTTTTAAAATTATTTTTTTAATTTTTATTTATTAAATTACATTTTTTATTTTTAAAATTATTTTTTTAATTTTTATTTATTAAATTACATTTTTTATTTTTAAAATTATTTTTTTATTTTATTTATTAAATTACATTTTTTATTTTTAAAATTATTTTTTTAATTTTTATTTATTAAATTACATTTTTTATTTTTAAAATTATTTTTTTAATTTTTATTTATTAATTACATTTTTTATTTTTAAAATTATTTTTTTTATTTTTATTTATTAAATTACATTTTTTATTTTTAAAATTATTTTTTTAATTTTTATTTATTAAATTACATTTTTTATTTTTAAAATTATTTTTTTAATTTTTATTTATTAAATTACATTTTTTATTTTTAAAATCATTTTTTTTTATTTTTAAAATTATTTTTTTTATTTTTAAAATTATTTTTTTAATTTTTATTTATTAAATTACATTTTTTATTTTTAAAATTATTTTTTTAATTTTTATTTATTAAATTACATTTTTTATTTTTAAAATTTATTTTTTATTTTTATTTATTAAATTACATTTTTTATTTTTAAAATTATTTTTTTTTATTTTTAAAATTACTTTTTTTATTTTTAAAATTATTTTTTTAATTTTTATTTATTAAATTACATTTTTTATTTTTAAAATTATTTTTTTAATTTTTATTTATTAAATTACATTTTTTATTTTTAAAATTATTTTTTAATTTTTATTTATTAAATTACATTTTTTATTTTTAAAATTATTTTTTTAATTTTTATTTATTAAATTACATTTTTTATTTTTAAAATTATTTTTTTAATTTTTATTTATTAAATTACATTTTTTATTTTTAAAATTATTTTTTTAATTTTTATTAAATTACTTTTTTTATTTTTAAAATTATTTTTTTTATTTTTATTTATTAAATTACATTTTTTATTTTTAAAATTATTTTTTTAATTTTTATTTATTAAATTACATTTTTTATTTTTAAAATTATTTTTTTAATTTTTATTTATTAAATTACATTTTTTATTTTTAAAATCATTTTTTTTTTATTTTTAAAATTATTTTTTTTATTTTTAAAATTATTTTTTTTATTTTTATTTATTAAATTACATTTTTTATTTTTAAAATTATTTTTTTAATTTTTATTTATTAAATTACATTTTTTATTTTTAAAATTATTTTTTTAATTTTTATTTATTAAATTACATTTTTTTATTTTTAAAATTATTTTTTTATTTTTATTTATTAAATTACATTTTTTATTTTTAAAATTATTTTTTTAATTTTTATTTATTAAATTACATTTTTTATTTTTAAAATTATTTTTTTATTTTTATTTATTAAATTACATTTTTTATTTTTAAAATTATTTTTTTAATTTTTATTTATTAAATTACATTTTTTATTTTTAAAATTATTTTTTTAATTTTTATTTATTAAATTACATTTTTTATTTTTAAAATTATTTTTTTAATTTTTATTTATTAAATTACATTTTTTATTTTTAAAATTATTTTTTTTTATTTTTAAATTACTTTTTTTATTTTTAAAATTATTTTTTTAATTTTTATTTATTAAATTACATTTTTTATTTTTAAAATTATTTTTTTAATTTTTATTTATTAAATTACATTTTTTATTTTTAAAATTATTTTTTTAATTTTTATTTATTAAATTACATTTTTTATTTTTAAAATCATTTTTTTTTTATTTTTAAAATTAATTTTTTTATTTTTAAAATTATTTTTTTAATTTTTATTTATTAAATTACATTTTTTATTTTTAAAATTATTTTTTTAATTTTTATTTATTAAATTACATTTTTTATTTTTAAAATCATTTTTTTTATTTTTTAAAATTATTTTTTTATTTTTAAAATTATTTTTTTTATTTTTATTTATTAAATTACATTTTTTATTTTTAAAATTATTTTTTTAATTTTTATTTATTAAATTACATTTTTTATTTTTAAAATTATTTTTTTTTATTTTTAAAATTACATTTTTTATTTTTAAAATTATTTTTTTAATTTTTATTTATTAAATTACATTTTTTATTTTTAAAATTATTTTTTTAATTTTTATTTATTAAATTACATTTTTTATTTTTAAAATTATTTTTTTAATTTTTATTTATTAAATTACATTTTTTATTTTTAAAATTATTTTTTTAATTTTTATTTATTAAATTACATTTTTTATTTTTAAAATTATTTTTTTAATTTTTATTTATTAAATTACATTTTTTATTTTTAAAATCATTTTTTTTATTTTTAAAATTATTTTTTTTATTTTTAAAATTATTTTTTTTATTTTTATTTATTAAATTACATTTTTTATTTTTAAAATTATTTTTTTAATTTTTATTTATTAAATTACATTTTTTATTTTTAAAATTATTTTTTTAATTTTTATTTATTAAATTACATTTTTTATTTTTAAAATTATTTTTTTTATTTTTATAAATTAATTTTTTTATTTTTAAAATTATTTTTTTAATTTTTATTTATTAAATTACATTTTTTATTTTTAAAATTATTTTTTTAATTTTTATTTATTAAATTACATTTTTTATTTTTAAAATATTTTTTTATTTTTATTTATTAAATTACATTTTTTATTTTTAAAATTATTTTTTTAATTTTTATTTATTAAATTACATTTTTTATTTTTAAAATTATTTTTTTAATTTTTATTTATTAAATTACATTTTTTATTTTTAAAATTATTTTTTTAATTTTTATTTATTAAATTACATTTTTTATTTTTAAAATTATTTTTTTAATTTTTATTTATTAAATTACATTTTTTATTTTTAAAATTATTTTTTTAATTTTTATTTATTAAATTACATTTTTTATTTTTAAAATCATTTTTTTTATTTTTAAAATTATTTTTTTTATTTTTAAAATTATTTTTTTTATTTTTATTTATTAAATTACATTTTTTATTTTTAAAATTATTTTTTTAATTTTTATTTATTAAATTACATTTTTTATTTTTAAAATTATTTTTTTAATTTTTATTTATTAAATTACATTTTTTATTTTTAAAATTATTTTTTTAATTTTTATTTATTAAATTACATTTTTTATTTTTAAAATTATTTTTTTTAATTTTTTTATTAAATTACATTTTTTATTTTTAAAATTATTTTTTTAATTTTTATTTATTAAATTACATTTTTTATTTTTAAAATTATTTTTTTAATTTTTATTTATTAAAATTACTTTTTTATTTTTAAAATTATTTTTTTAATTTTTATTTATTAAATTACATTTTTTATTTTTAAAATTATTTTTTTAATTTTTATTTATTAAATTACATTTTTTATTTTTAAAATTATTTTTTTAATTTTTATTTATTAAATTACATTTTTTATTTTTAAAATTATTTTTTTAATTTTTAATTTATTAAATTACATTTTTTATTTTTAAAATTATTTTTTTTATTTTTATTTATTAAATTACATTTTTTATTTTTAAAATTATTTTTTTAATTTTTATTTATTAAATTACATTTTTTATTTTTAAAATTATTTTTTTTATTTTTATTTATTAAATTACATTTTTTATTTTTAAAATTATTTTTTTAATTTTTATTTATTAAATTACATTTTTTATTTTTAAAATTATTTTTTTTAATTTTTATTTATTAAATTACATTTTTTATTTTTAAAATTATTTTTTTTATTTTTATTTATTAAATTACATTTTTTATTTTTAAAATTATTTTTTTAATTTTTATTTATTAAATTACATTTTTTATTTTTAAAATTATTTTTTTTATTTTTATTTATTAAATTACATTTTTTATTTTTAAATCATTTTTTAATTTTTATTTATTAATTACATTTTTTATTTTTATTTATTAAATTACATTTTTTATTTTTAAAATTATTTTTTTTATTTTTATTTATTAAATTACATTTTTTATTTTTAAAATTATTTTTTTTATTTTTATTTATTAAATTACATTTTTTATTTTTAAAATTATTTTTTTAATTTTTATTTATTAAATTACATTTTTTATTTTTAAAATTATTTTTTTAATTTTTATTTATTAAATTACATTTTTTATTTTTAAAATTATTTTTTTTATTTTTATTTATTAAATTACATTTTTTATTTTTAAAATTATTTTTTTAATTTTTATTTATTAAATTACATTTTTTATTTTTAAAATTATTTTTTTTATTTTTATTTATTAAATTACATTTTTTATTTTAAAATTATTTTTTTAATTTTTATTTATTAAATTACATTTTTTATTTTTAAAATTATTTTTTTATTTTTATTTATTAAATTACATTTTTATTTTTAAAATTATTTTTTTAATTTTTATTTATTAAATTACATTTTTTATTTTTAAAATTATTTTTTTTATTTTTATTTATTAAATTACATTTTTTATTTTTAAAATCATTTTTTTAATTTTTATTTATTAAATTACATTTTTTATTTTTAAAATTATTTTTTTAATTTTTATTTATTAAATTACATTTTTTATTTTTAAAATTATTTTTTTTATTTTTATTTATTAAATTACATTTTTTATTTTTAAAATTATTTTTTTAATTTTTATTTATTAAATTACATTTTTTATTTTTAAAATTATTTTTTTTATTTTTATTTATTAAATTACATTTTTTATTTTTTAAAATCATTTTTTTAATTTTTATTTATTAAATTACATTTTTTATTTTTAAAATTATTTTTTTAATTTTTATTTATTAAATTACATTTTTTATTTTTAAAATTATTTTTTTAATTTTTATTTATTAAATTACATTTTTTATTTTTAAAATTATTTTTTTTATTTTTATTTATTAAATTACATTTTTTATTTTTAAAATTATTTTTTTAATTTTTATTTATTAAATTACATTTTTTATTTTTAAAATTATTTTTTTTATTTTTATTTATTAAATTACATTTTTTATTTTTAAAATTATTTTTTTAATTTTTATTTATTAAATTACATTTTTTATTTTTAAAATTATTTTTTTTATTTTTATTTATTAAATTACATTTTTTATTTTTAAAATTATTTTTTTAATTTTTATTTATTAAATTACATTTTTTATTTTTAAAATTATTTTTTTTATTTTTATTTATTAAATTACATTTTTTATTTTTAAAATTATTTTTTTAATTTTTATTTATTAAATTACATTTTTTATTTTTAAAATTATTTTTTTAATTTTTATTTATTAAATTACATTTTTTATTTTTAAAATTATTTTTTTTATTTTTATTTATTAAATTACATTTTTTATTTTTAAAATTATTTTTTTAATTTTTATTTATTAAATTACATTTTTTATTTTTAAAATTATTTTTTTTATTTTTATTTATTAAATTACATTTTTTATTTTTAAAATTATTTTTTTAATTTTTATTTATTAAATTACATTTTTTATTTTTAAAATTATTTTTTTAATTTTTATTTATTAAATTACATTTTTTATTTTTAAAATTATTTTTTTTATTTTTATTTATTAAATTACATTTTTTATTTTTAAAATTATTTTTTTAATTTTTATTTATTAAATTACATTTTTTATTTTTAAAATTATTTTTTTTATTTTTATTTATTAAATTACATTTTTTATTTTTAAAATCATTTTTTTAATTTTTATTTATTAAATTACATTTTTTATTTTTATTTATTAAATTACATTTTTTATTTTTAAAATTATTTTTTTAATTTTTATTTATTAAATTACATTTTTTATTTTTAAAATTATTTTTTTTATTTTTATTTATTAAATTACATTTTTTATTTTTAAAATTATTTTTTTAATTTTTATTTATTAAATTACATTTTTTATTTTTAAAATTATTTTTTTAATTTTTATTTATTAAATTACATTTTTTATTTTTAAAATTATTTTTTTTATTTTTATTTATTAAATTACATTTTTTATTTTTAAAATTATTTTTTTAATTTTTATTTATTAAATTACATTTTTTATTTTTAAAATTATTTTTTTTATTTTTATTTATTAAATTACATTTTTTATTTTTAAAATCATTTTTTTAATTTTTATTTATTAAATTACATTTTTTATTTTTAAAATTATTTTTTTAATTTTTATTTATTAAATTACATTTTTTATTTTTAAAATTATTTTTTTAATTTTTATTTATTAAATTACATTTTTTATTTTTAAAATTATTTTTTTTATTTTTATTTATTAAATTACATTTTTTATTTTTAAAATTATTTTTTTAATTTTTATTTATTAAATTACATTTTTTATTTTTAAAATTATTTTTTTTATTTTTATTTATTAAATTACATTTTTTATTTTTAAAATTATTTTTTTAATTTTTATTTATTAAATTACATTTTTTATTTTTAAAATTATTTTTTTAATTTTTATTTATTAAATTACATTTTTTATTTTTAAAATTATTTTTTTTATTTTTATTTATTAAATTACATTTTTTATTTTTAAAATTATTTTTTTAATTTTTATTTATTAAATTACATTTTTTATTTTTAAAATTATTTTTTTTATTTTTATTTATTAAATTACATTTTTTATTTTTAAAATTATTTTTTTAATTTTTATTTATTAAATTACATTTTTTATTTTTAAAATTATTTTTTTTATTTTTATTTATTAAATTACATTTTTTATTTTTAAAATTATTTTTTTAATTTTTATTTATTAAATTACATTTTTTATTTTTAAAATTATTTTTTTAATTTTTATTTATTAAATTACATTTTTTATTTTTAAAATTATTTTTTTTATTTTTATTTATTAAATTACATTTTTTATTTTTAAAATTATTTTTTTAATTTTTATTTATTAAATTACATTTTTTATTTTTAAAATTATTTTTTTTATTTTTATTTATTAAATTACATTTTTTATTTTTAAAATTATTTTTTTAATTTTTATTTATTAAATTACATTTTTTATTTTTAAAATTATTTTTTTAATTTTTATTTATTAAATTACATTTTTTATTTTTAAAATTATTTTTTTTATTTTTATTTATTAAATTACATTTTTTATTTTTAAAATTATTTTTTTAATTTTTATTTATTAAATTACATTTTTTATTTTTAAAATTATTTTTTTTATTTTTATTTATTAAATTACATTTTTTATTTTTAAAATCATTTTTTTAATTTTTATTTATTAAATTACATTTTTTATTTTTATTTATTAAATTACATTTTTTATTTTTAAAATTATTTTTTTAATTTTTATTTATTAAATTACATTTTTTATTTTTAAAATTATTTTTTTAATTTTTATTTATTAAATTACATTTTTTATTTTTAAAATTATTTTTTTAATTTTTATTTATTAAATTACATTTTTTATTTTTAAAATTATTTTTTTTATTTTTATTTATTAAATTACATTTTTTATTTTTAAAATTATTTTTTTAATTTTTATTTATTAAATTACATTTTTTATTTTTAAAATTATTTTTTTTATTTTTATTTATTAAATTACATTTTTTATTTTTAAAATCATTTTTTTAATTTTTATTTATTAAATTACATTTTTTATTTTTATTTATTAAATTACATTTTTTATTTTTAAAATTATTTTTTTAATTTTTATTTATTAAATTACATTTTTTATTTTTAAAATTATTTTTTTAATTTTTATTTATTAAATTACATTTTTTATTTTTAAAATTATTTTTTTAATTTTTATTTATTAAATTACATTTTTTATTTTTAAAATTATTTTTTTTATTTTTATTTATTAAATTACATTTTTTATTTTTAAAATTATTTTTTTAATTTTTATTTATTAAATTACATTTTTTATTTTTAAAATTATTTTTTTTATTTTTATTTATTAAATTACATTTTTTATTTTTAAAATTATTTTTTTAATTTTTATTTATTAAATTACATTTTTTATTTTTAAAATCATTTTTTTAATTTTTATTTATTAAATTACATTTTTTATTTTTATTTATTAAATTACATTTTTTATTTTTAAAATTATTTTTTTAATTTTTATTTATTAAATTACATTTTTTATTTTTAAAATTATTTTTTTAATTTTTATTTATTAAATTACATTTTTTATTTTTAAAATTATTTTTTTTATTTTTATTTATTAAATTACATTTTTTATTTTTAAAATTATTTTTTTTATTTTTATTTATTAAATTACATTTTTTATTTTTAAAATTATTTTTTTAATTTTTATTTATTAAATTACATTTTTTATTTTTAAAATTTTTTTTTTTATTTTTAAAATTACTTTTTTTATTTTTATTTATTAAATTACATTTTTTATTTTTAAAATTACATTTTTAATTTTTATTTATTAAATTACATTTTTTATTTTTAAAATTTTTTTTTTTATTTTTAAAATTATTTTTTTTATTTTTAAAATTACTTTTTTTATTTTTATTTATTAAATTACATTTTTTATTTTTAAAATTACTTTTTTTATTTTTAAAATTACTTTTTTTATTTTTATTTATTAAATTACATTTTTTATTTTTAAAATTATTTTTTTAATTTTTATTTATTAAATTACATTTTTTATTTTTAAAATTATTTTTTTAATTTTTATTTATTAAATTACATTTTTTATTTTTAAAATTATTTTTTTTATTTTTATTTATTAAATTACATTTTTTATTTTTAAAATTATTTTTTTTATTTTTATTTATTAAATTACATTTTTTATTTTTAAAATTACATTTTTAATTTTTATTTATTAAATTACATTTTTTATTTTTAAAATTTTTTTTTTTATTTTTAAAATTACTTTTTTTATTTTTATTTATTAAATTACATTTTTTATTTTTAAAATTATTTTTTTAATTTTTATTTATTAAATTACATTTTTTATTTTTAAAATTATTTTTTTAATTTTTATTTATTAAATTACATTTTTTATTTTTAAAATTATTTTTTTAATTTTTATTTATTAAATTACATTTTTTATTTTTAAAATTATTTTTTTAATTTTTATTTATTAAATTACATTTTTTATTTTTAAAATTATTTTTTTAATTTTTATTTATTAAATTACATTTTTTATTTTTAAAATTATTTTTTTTATTTTTATTTATTAAATTACATTTTTTATTTTTAAAATTATTTTTTTAATTTTTATTTATTAAATTACATTTTTTATTTTTAAAATTATTTTTTTTATTTTTATTTATTAAATTACATTTTTTATTTTTAAAATTATTTTTTTAATTTTTATTTATTAAATTACATTTTTTATTTTTAAAATCATTTTTTTAATTTTTATTTATTAAATTACATTTTTTATTTTTATTTATTAAATTACATTTTTTATTTTTAAAATTATTTTTTTAATTTTTATTTATTAAATTACATTTTTTATTTTTAAAATTATTTTTTTAATTTTTATTTATTAAATTACATTTTTTATTTTTAAAATTATTTTTTTTATTTTTATTTATTAAATTACATTTTTTATTTTTAAAATTACATTTTTAATTTTTATTTATTAAATTACATTTTTTATTTTTAAAATTTTTTTTTTTATTTTTAAAATTATTTTTTTTATTTTTATTTATTAAATTACATTTTTTATTTTTAAAATTATTTTTTTAATTTTTATTTATTAAATTACATTTTTTATTTTTAAAATTATTTTTTTTATTTTTATTTATTAAATTACATTTTTTATTTTTAAAATTATTTTTTTAATTTTTATTTATTAAATTACATTTTTTATTTTTAAAATTATTTTTTTTATTTTTATTTATTAAATTACATTTTTTATTTTTAAAATTATTTTTTTTATTTTTATTTATTAAATTACATTTTTTATTTTTAAAATTACATTTTTAATTTTTATTTATTAAATTACATTTTTTATTTTTAAAATTTTTTTTTTTTTATTTTTAAAATTACTTTTTTTATTTTTATTTATTAAATTACATTTTTTATTTTTAAAATTTTTTTTTTTATTTTTAAAATTATTTTTTTTATTTTTATTTATTAAATTACATTTTTTATTTTTAAAATTACATTTTTAATTTTTATTTATTAAATTACATTTTTTATTTTTAAAATTTTTTTTTTTATTTTTAAAATTATTTTTTTTATTTTTAAAATTACTTTTTTTATTTTTATTTATTAAATTACATTTTTTATTTTTAAAATTACTTTTTTTATTTTTAAAATTACATTTTTAATTTTTATTTATTAAATTACATTTTTTATTTTTAAAATTTTTTTTTTTATTTTTAAAATTATTTTTTTTATTTTTAAAATTACTTTTTTTATTTTTATTTATTAAATTACATTTTTTATTTTTAAAATTACTTTTTTTATTTTTAAAATTATTTTTTTTATTTTTATTTATTAAATTACATTTTTTATTTTTAAAATTATTTTTTTAATTTTTATTTATTAAATTACATTTTTTATTTTTAAAATTATTTTTTTTATTTTTATTTATTAAATTACATTTTTTATTTTTAAAATTATTTTTTTTATTTTTATTTATTAAATTACATTTTTTATTTTTAAAATTACATTTTTAATTTTTATTTATTAAATTACATTTTTTATTTTTAAAATTTTTTTTTTTATTTTTAAAATTATTTTTTTTATTTTTATTTATTAAATTACATTTTTTATTTTTAAAATTTTTTTTTTTATTTTTAAAATTACTTTTTTTATTTTTATTTATTAAATTACATTTTTTATTTTTAAAATTACATTTTTAATTTTTATTTATTAAATTACATTTTTTATTTTTAAAATTTTTTTTTTTATTTTTAAAATTATTTTTTTTATTTTTAAAATTACTTTTTTTATTTTTATTTATTAAATTACATTTTTTATTTTTAAAATTACTTTTTTTATTTTTAAAATTACTTTTTTTATTTTTATTTATTAAATTACATTTTTTATTTTTAAAATTATTTTTTTAATTTTTATTTATTAAATTACATTTTTTATTTTTAAAATTATTTTTTTAATTTTTATTTATTAAATTACATTTTTTATTTTTAAAATTATTTTTTTTATTTTTATTTATTAAATTACATTTTTTATTTTTAAAATTATTTTTTTTATTTTTATTTATTAAATTACATTTTTTATTTTTAAAATTACATTTTTAATTTTTATTTATTAAATTACATTTTTTATTTTTAAAATTTTTTTTTTTATTTTTAAAATTATTTTTTTTATTTTTATTTATTAAATTACATTTTTTATTTTTAAAATTTTTTTTTTTTTATTTTTAAAATTACTTTTTTTATTTTTATTTATTAAATTACATTTTTTATTTTTAAAATTTTTTTTTTTATTTTTAAAATTATTTTTTTTATTTTTATTTATTAAATTACATTTTTTATTTTTAAAATTACATTTTTAATTTTTATTTATTAAATTACATTTTTTATTTTTAAAATTTTTTTTTTTATTTTTAAAATTATTTTTTTTATTTTTAAAATTACTTTTTTTATTTTTATTTATTAAATTACATTTTTTATTTTTAAAATTACTTTTTTTATTTTTAAAATTACATTTTTAATTTTTATTTATTAAATTACATTTTTTATTTTTAAAATTTTTTTTTTTATTTTTAAAATTATTTTTTTTATTTTTAAAATTACTTTTTTTATTTTTATTTATTAAATTACATTTTTTATTTTTAAAATTACTTTTTTTATTTTTAAAATTATTTTTTTTATTTTTATTTATTAAATTACATTTTTTATTTTTAAAATTATTTTTTTAATTTTTATTTCTTAAATTACATTTTTTATTTTTAAAATTATTTTTTTAATTTTTATTTATTAAATTACATTTTTTATTTTTAAAATTATTTTTTTTATTTTTATTTATTAAATTACATTTTTTATTTTTAAAATTATTTTTTTTATTTTTATTTATTAAATTACATTTTTTATTTTTAAAATTACATTTTTAATTTTTATTTATTAAATTACATTTTTTATTTTTAAAATTTTTTTTTTTATTTTTAAAATTATTTTTTTTATTTTTATTTATTAAATTACATTTTTTATTTTTAAAATTTTTTTTTTTTTATTTTTAAAATTACTTTTTTTATTTTTATTTATTAAATTACATTTTTTATTTTTAAAATTTTTTTTTTTATTTTTAAAATTATTTTTTTTATTTTTATTTATTAAATTACATTTTTTATTTTTAAAATTACATTTTTAATTTTTATTTATTAAATTACATTTTTTATTTTTAAAATTTTTTTTTTTATTTTTAAAATTATTTTTTTTATTTTTAAAATTACTTTTTTTATTTTTATTTATTAAATTACATTTTTTATTTTTAAAATTACTTTTTTTATTTTTAAAATTACATTTTTAATTTTTATTTATTAAATTACATTTTTTATTTTTAAAATTTTTTTTTTTATTTTTAAAATTATTTTTTTTATTTTTAAAATTACTTTTTTTATTTTTATTTATTAAATTACATTTTTTATTTTTAAAATTTTTTTTTTTATTTTTAAAATTATTTTTTTTATTTTTATTTATTAAATTACATTTTTTATTTTTAAAATTTTTTTTTTTATTTTTAAAATTATTTTTTTTATTTTTATTTATTAAATTACATTTTTTATTTTTAAAATTTTTTTTTTTTTATTTTTAAAATTACTTTTTTTATTTTTATTTATTAAATTACATTTTTTATTTTTAAAATTTTTTTTTTATTTTTAAAATTATTTTTTTTATTTTTATTTATTAAATTACATTTTTTATTTTTAAAATTTTTTTTTTTTTATTTTTAAAATTATTTTTTTTATTTTTATTTATTAAATTACATTTTTTATTTTTAAAATTTTTTTTTTTTTATTTTTAAAATTACTTTTTTTATTTTTATTTATTAAATTACATTTTTTATTTTTAAAATTACATTTTTAATTTTTATTTATTAAATTACATTTTTTATTTTTAAAATTTTTTTTTTTATTTTTAAAATTATTTTTTTTATTTTTAAAATTACTTTTTTTATTTTTATTTATTAAATTACATTTTTTATTTTTAAAATTACTTTTTTTATTTTTAAAATTACTTTTTTTATTTTTATTTATTAAATTACATTTTTTATTTTTAAAATTTTTTTTTTTATTTTTAAAATTACTTTTTTTATTTTTATTTATTAAATTACATTTTTTATTTTTAAAATTTTTTTTTTTATTTTTAAAATTATTTTTTTTATTTTTATTTATTAAATTACATTTTTTATTTTTAAAATTTTTTTTTTTTATTTTTAAAATTATTTTTTTTATTTTTATTTATTAAATTACATTTTTTATTTTTAAAATTTTTTTTTTTTTATTTTTAAAATTACTTTTTTTATTTTTATTTATTAAATTACATTTTTTATTTTTAAAATTACATTTTTAATTTTTATTTATTAAATTACATTTTTTATTTTTAAAATTTTTTTTTTTATTTTTAAAATTACTTTTTTTATTTTTAAAATTATTTTTTTAATTTTTATTTATTAAATTACATTTTTTATTTTTAAAATTATTTTTTTAATTTTTATTTATTAAATTACATTTTTTATTTTTAAAATTATTTTTTTTATTTTTATTTATTAAATTACATTTTTTATTTTTAAAATTATTTTTTTAATTTTTATTTATTAAATTACATTTTTTATTTTTAAAATTATTTTTTTTATTTTTATTTATTAAATTACATTTTTTATTTTTAAAATTATTTTTTTAATTTTTATTTATTAAATTACATTTTTTATTTTTAAAATTTTTTTTTTTATTTTTAAAATTACTTTTTTTATTTTTATTTATTAAATTACATTTTTTATTTTTAAAATTACATTTTTAATTTTTATTTATTAAATTACATTTTTTATTTTTAAAATTATTTTTTTAATTTTTATTTATTAAATTACATTTTTTATTTTTAAAATTATTTTTTTTATTTTTATTTATTAAATTACATTTTTTATTTTTAAAATTACATTTTTAATTTTTATTTATTAAATTACATTTTTTATTTTTAAAATTTTTTTTTTTATTTTTAAAATTACTTTTTTTATTTTTATTTATTAAATTACATTTTTTATTTTTAAAATTACATTTTTAATTTTTATTTATTAAATTACATTTTTTATTTTTAAAATTTTTTTTTTTATTTTTAAAATTATTTTTTTTATTTTTATTTATTAAATTACATTTTTTATTTTTAAAATTTTTTTTTTTATTTTTAAAATTACTTTTTTTATTTTTATTTATTAAATTACATTTTTTATTTTTAAAATTACATTTTTAATTTTTATTTATTAAATTACATTTTTTATTTTTAAAATTTTTTTTTTTATTTTTAAAATTATTTTTTTTATTTTTAAAATTACTTTTTTTATTTTTATTTATTAAATTACATTTTTTATTTTTAAAATTACTTTTTTTATTTTTAAAATTACATTTTTAATTTTTATTTATTAAATTACATTTTTTATTTTTAAAATTTTTTTTTTTATTTTTAAAATTATTTTTTTTATTTTTAAAATTACTTTTTTTATTTTTATTTATTAAATTACATTTTTTATTTTTAAAATTACTTTTTTTATTTTTAAAATTACTTTTTTTATTTTTATTTATTAAATTACATTTTTTATTTTTAAAATTTTTTTTTTTATTTTTAAAATTATTTTTTTTATTTTTATTTATTAAATTACATTTTTTATTTTTAAAATTATTTTTTTAATTTTTATTTATTAAATTACATTTTTTATTTTTAAAATTTTTTTTTTTATTTTTAAAATTATTTTTTTTATTTTTAAAATTATTTTTTTAATTTTTATTTATTAAATTACATTTTTTATTTTTAAAATTACTTTTTTTATTTTTAAAATTATTTTTTTTATTTTTATTTATTAAATTACATTTTTTATTTTTAAAATTTTTTTTTTTATTTTTAAAATTACTTTTTTTATTTTTATTTATTAAATTACATTTTTTATTTTTAAAATTTTTTTTTTTATTTTTAAAATTATTTTTTTAATTTTTATTTATTAAATTACATTTTTTATTTTTAAAATTACTTTTTTTATTTTTAAAATTATTTTTTTTATTTTTATTTATTAAATTACATTTTTTATTTTTAAAATTTTTTTTTTTATTTTTAAAATTATTTTTTTTATTTTTATTTATTAAATTACATTTTTTATTTTTAAAATTTTTTTTTTTATTTTTAAAATTATTTTTTTTATTTTTATTTATTAAATTACATTTTTTATTTTTAAAATTTTTTTTTTTTTATTTTTAAAATTACTTTTTTTATTTTTATTTATTAAATTACATTTTTTATTTTTAAAATTTTTTTTTTTATTTTTAAAATTTTTTTTTTTATTTTTATTTATTAAATTACATTTTTTATTTTTAAAATTTTTTTTTTTATTTTTAAAATTACTTTTTTTATTTTTATTTATTAAATTACATTTTTTATTTTTAAAATTTTTTTTTTTATTTTTATTTATTAAATTACATTTTTTATTTTTAAAATTTTTTTTTTTATTTTTAAAATTACTTTTTTTATTTTTATTTATTAAATTACATTTTTTATTTTTAAAATTATTTTTTTAATTTTTATTTATTAAATTACATTTTTTATTTTTAAAATTTTTTTTTTTATTTTTAAAATTACTTTTTTTATTTTTAAAATTACTTTTTTTATTTTTATTTATTAAATTACATTTTTTATTTTTAAAATTATTTTTTTAATTTTTATTTATTAAATTACATTTTTTATTTTTAAAATTTTTTTTTTTATTTTTAAAATTATTTTTTTTATTTTTAAAATTATTTTTTTAATTTTTATTTATTAAATTACATTTTTTATTTTTAAAATTACTTTTTTTATTTTTAAAATTACTTTTTTTATTTTTATTTATTAAATTACATTTTTTATTTTTAAAATTTTTTTTTTTATTTTTAAAATTATTTTTTTTATTTTTATTTATTAAATTACATTTTTTATTTTTAAAATTTTTTTTTTTTTATTTTTAAAATTACTTTTTTTATTTTTATTTATTAAATTACATTTTTTATTTTTAAAATTTTTTTTTTTATTTTTAAAATTACTTTTTTTATTTTTAAAATTACTTTTTTTATTTTTATTTATTAAATTACATTTTTTATTTTTAAAATTATTTTTTTAATTTTTATTTATTAAATTACATTTTTTATTTTTAAAATTTTTTTTTTTATTTTTAAAATTATTTTTTTTATTTTTAAAATTATTTTTTTAATTTTTATTTATTAAATTACATTTTTTATTTTTAAAATTACTTTTTTTATTTTTAAAATTATTTTTTTTATTTTTATTTATTAAATTACATTTTTTATTTTTAAAATTTTTTTTTTTATTTTTAAAATTACTTTTTTTATTTTTATTTATTAAATTACATTTTTTATTTTTAAAATTACATTTTTAATTTTTATTTATTAAATTACATTTTTTATTTTTAAAATTTTTTTTTTTATTTTTAAAATTATTTTTTTTATTTTTAAAATTATTTTTTTAATTTTTATTTATTAAATTACATTTTTTATTTTTAAAATTACTTTTTTTATTTTTAAAATTACTTTTTTTATTTTTATTTATTAAATTACATTTTTTATTTTTAAAATTTTTTTTTTTATTTTTAAAATTATTTTTTTTATTTTTATTTATTAAATTACATTTTTTATTTTTAAAATTTTTTTTTTTTTATTTTTAAAATTACTTTTTTTATTTTTATTTATTAAATTACATTTTTTATTTTTAAAATTTTTTTTTTTATTTTTAAAATTACTTTTTTTATTTTTAAAATTATTTTTTTTATTTTTATTTATTAAATTACATTTTTTATTTTTAAAATTATTTTTTTAATTTTTATTTATTAAATTACATTTTTTATTTTTAAAATTATTTTTTTAATTTTTATTTATTAAATTACATTTTTTATTTTTAAAATTATTTTTTTTATTTTTATTTATTAAATTACATTTTTTATTTTTAAAATTTTTTTTTTTATTTTTAAAATTACTTTTTTTATTTTTATTTATTAAATTACATTTTTTATTTTTAAAATTACATTTTTAATTTTTATTTATTAAATTACATTTTTTATTTTTTGTTAAACCAAAATTCAGCAAGAGACTAATTTATTGATCAAATTGAATTCTTAAACATATATAAAGTAATAATAAAATTCTTTGTGTACATGTATGTGTATATACAAGCTATATAAAAATTATAACCAATTAAATTCCAGGTATAAATGTAAAGTACATTGATCAATGTAATTATATATATTCTAACATTCCCCGTATCAATGAACTTTACAAAAAAAAAATTAAAATAAAAAAATTGTTACAAATTCAAAATAATACATATTCAAATTTTAACATAATTATACATTTTGTATCAATTCAAATAAAAATTCCTTTTTTTTTTATACGTATATAAAAAAAAATTACTGTAGATTTAAACTTTTAATGGCATCCATATGTTTTGCTTTCACTAGCGCTTTCGTCATTATATCAGCAATATTTTCTTTTGAAGATACGTATTTCAGATGTATAATACCTTCAACTATTTTTTCTTTACAAAAATGATACCGAATATCAATGTGCTTTGCCTTATTATGAACTGCACCATCCTTAGCAAATTGTATACAACTTTGGTTATCACAATGAATTGTTGTTGCAGTTTTTAGTTGAAAACCAATATCTTTGAGAAGTTGGCGTAAAAATAAAGTTTCTTTTGTAGTTTCTGACAATGCGACAAATTCTGCCTCCATAGTAGACAGGGAGACAGATTTTTGTTTTTGTACTTTCCACGTTATAGGACCTCCGCACATCATTAATACATATCCTGAGCACGATTTTCTATCGCTTGGGTCACTTGCCCAATCAGAATCGCTAAAAGCAACCATGTCATTTCCACATGTAGATTTATATGTTATTTTATAATCAACTGTTTGTTTTAAATATTTTAGTATTCTTTTAGCAGCAACCCAACACATTTTTGATGGATTTGAAGTGAATCTGCTCAAAATATTTACTGCAAACGCAATATCTGGGCGAGTTGTATGTGTTAAATATTGTAAACATCCGATCAGTTCTCTATATGGCACATTTTTCATGTCATTGATTTCATTTTCATCTATACTTTGTTTCTTTAATTCAGTTAAAAAACCAGATTCCATTGGTGTTGATTGTGTTTTTGCATTTTGCATATTAAAGCTATTTATAATTTTTTTGATATATTGCTTTTGGCTAAGCTTTATAACACCATTTTGAAAATCGTAATCAACAGAAATACCTAGTATGTTTTTTATTTTGCCTAAATCTTTCATTTCAAACTGTTTACTTAGCTCTTCTTTAAATTTCGTTAAATATTCAGCACAATTAGATGCCATTACCAGATCGTCAACGTAAATGGCTATCATAATTTTTTTATCACCTTCATTTTTCAAAAATAAGCATTGATCAACCTTAGATTCGTTCATACCAAGCTGTTTTAAAAATTGACTTAACTTCTGGTGCCATTGACGACTAGCTTGTTTCAAACCATATAATGGTTTTAGTAATTTACATACCCTTTTTTTGTCGGATACCCGATTTAAAATTCTTGGATATTCCATATAGATTTCTTCATTCAAATTTCCTTGTATAAATGCTGTCACTACATCCATATGATGAATTTCCATTTTTGTTTTAACGCAAACCGCAAAAATTGTTCTTAATGTCTCATAACGTACTACAGGAGCGTAAATTTCTTGAAAATCAACATTATCTTTTTGTTCACAGCCTCTGGCGACCAATCTAGCTTTATATCTCTGTACAGTTCCATCTTGGTTAAATTTTTTAGTAAATACCCATCTGTTACTTATAATATTTTTATTTGCAGGACGATCTACAACAATCCAGGTATTATTTTTATTGAGTGATGACATTTCGTCATTAATAGCTTCAATCCACTTTTCTTTATTTTCATCACGCATGGCATCCTCAAATGAAAAAGGATTGTTATTAATTTTATTTAAAGCAACATTTACCTCTTCCCGAACTATTTTAGGTCGGCCTCGTTTACCAGATCTTATTATTTTTGGTCTACCAAGCTTTCGTCGTATTTTTGGTACATTTGCTTCGTCATTTTGATATTGTATTTCATTTGGTTCATCGTCACAACTTTCAAAATATTCATTTTCAAAATTTGAGTCGCTTTCTGATGTGTCTAATATATTTTTACTAACTTTCGTTTCCTCATTTATTTTATCGTGGACGTCATTTATTTCATTTTTTGTTTTATCATCATGAATTTCACACTTCGAAATTTCAACAACATTGTTATCTTTTTCCAAATTTGTATCTGGTTTTAATTCGAAAAATACATAATTTTCTGGTTTTACAGTTTCAATTATCTCTACGTCTCTCGATCGTATTATATTTCTAGTTACTTTATCAAATAGTCTAAAACCTTTACAGATCGTATCATAACCAACAAATATATATTCTTTGCCTTTAGCATCAAACTTTGTTCTTTTAGGACCTTTATCTAGGGCAATCGCTTTACTACCAAAAATTTTAAAATAATGTACGTCAGGAATTCTTTTTTTAAATACTTCAAATGGTGTATTATAATTGATTGAAACTGATGGACATCGGTTTCGTATAAATACAGCTGTGTTAATTGCCTCAGCCCATAAATATTTCGGTAGATCCGCCTCTAACAACATAACTCTCGCCATTTCAACTAAAGTGCGATTCATCCTTTCGGAAACACCATTTTGTTGAGGTGTGTAGGGCACTGTTAAATGATGTACAATACCATTTTCACTTAAATATTTTTCAAAATCCTTAGAAATGTATTCTTTTGCATTATCTGACCTAAAAACTTTAATTTTCTTATTAGTTTCATTTTCCAATTTTCTTTTATAATTTTTGAAAGCATTAAAAGCTTCGCTTTTGTGTTTAATAAATGCAACTTCAGTAAATTTTGACTTTCCGTCTACAAAAGTAATAAAATATTTTGATCCGCCAAGAGATGGAGAAAATGGACCACATATATCTGAATGTACAATATCGAGAATTTCTTTTGGTTTATTTTCCGACAATTTGTATGGTAACTGTTTAATTTTAGATTTTATACATGGTATACATTTCAAATTAGTTTTTTTTAATGATAAATCAATACCTGAAACTAAATTTGTTTTAGTTGACCGCTCTGGGCCCATAACCTGTTAAACCAAAATTCAGCAAGAGACTAATTTATTGATCAAATTGAATTCTTAAACATATATAAAGTAATAATAAAATTCTTTGTGTACATGTATGTGTATATACAAGCTATATAAAAATTATAACCAATTAAATTCCAGGTATAAATGTAAAGTACATTGATCAATGTAATTATATATATTCTAACATTTTTAAAATTATTTTTTTAATTTTTATTTATTAAATTACATTTTTTATTTTTAAAATTATTTTTTTTATTTTTATTTATTAAATTACATTTTTTATTTTTAAAATTATTTTTTTAATTTTTATTTATTAAATTACATTTTTTATTTTTAAAATTACATTTTTAATTTTTATTTATTAAATTACATTTTTTATTTTTAAAATTTTTTTTTTTATTTTTAAAATTACTTTTTTTATTTTTATTTATTAAATTACATTTTTTATTTTTAAAATTACATTTTTAATTTTTATTTATTAAATTACATTTTTTATTTTTAAAATTTTTTTTTTTATTTTTAAAATTATTTTTTTTATTTTTATTTATTAAATTACATTTTTTATTTTTAAAATTTTTTTTTTTATTTTTAAAATTACTTTTTTTATTTTTATTTATTAAATTACATTTTTTATTTTTAAAATTACATTTTTAATTTTTATTTATTAAATTACATTTTTTATTTTTAAAATTTTTTTTTTTATTTTTAAAATTATTTTTTTTATTTTTAAAATTACTTTTTTTATTTTTATTTATTAAATTACATTTTTTATTTTTAAAATTACTTTTTTTATTTTTAAAATTACATTTTTAATTTTTATTTATTAAATTACATTTTTTATTTTTAAAATTTTTTTTTTTATTTTTAAAATTATTTTTTTTATTTTTAAAATTACTTTTTTTATTTTTATTTATTAAATTACATTTTTTATTTTTAAAATTACTTTTTTTATTTTTAAAATTACTTTTTTTATTTTTATTTATTAAATTACATTTTTTATTTTTAAAATTTTTTTTTTTATTTTTAAAATTATTTTTTTTATTTTTATTTATTAAATTACATTTTTTATTTTTAAAATTTTTTTTTTTATTTTTAAAATTATTTTTTTTATTTTTATTTATTAAATTACATTTTTTATTTTTAAAATTTTTTTTTTTTATTTTTAAAATTACTTTTTTTATTTTTATTTATTAAATTACATTTTTTATTTTTAAAATTTTTTTTTTTATTTTTAAAATTATTTTTTTTATTTTTATTTATTAAATTACATTTTTTATTTTTAAAATTTTTTTTTTTTTATTTTTAAAATTACTTTTTTTATTTTTATTTATTAAATTACATTTTTTATTTTTAAAATTACATTTTTAATTTTTATTTATTAAATTACATTTTTTATTTTTAAAATTTTTTTTTTTATTTTTAAAATTATTTTTTTTATTTTTAAAATTACTTTTTTTATTTTTATTTATTAAATTACATTTTTTATTTTTAAAATTACTTTTTTTATTTTTAAAATTACTTTTTTTATTTTTAAAATTATTTTTTTTATTTTTAAAATTATTTTTTTAATTTTTATTTATTAAATTACATTTTTTATTTTTAAAATTACTTTTTTTATTTTTATTTATTAAATTACATTTTTTATTTTTAAAATTTTTTTTTTTTATTTTTAAAATTATTTTTTTTATTTTTATTTATTAAATTACATTTTTTATTTTTAAAATTTTTTTTTTTTTATTTTTAAAATTACTTTTTTTATTTTTATTTATTAAATTACATTTTTTATTTTTAAAATTTTTTTTTTTTTATTTTTAAAATTATTTTTTTTATTTTTAATTAATTAAATTACATTTTTTATTTTTAAAATTTTTTTTTTTTTATTTTTAAAATTACTTTTTTTATTTTTATTTATTAAATTACATTTTTTATTTTTAAAATTACATTTTTAATTTTTATTTATTAAATTACATTTTTTATTTTTAAAATTTTTTTTTTTTTATTTTTAAAATTATTTTTTTTATTTTTATTTATTAAATTACATTTTTTATTTTTAAAATTTTTTTTTTTTATTTTTAAAATTATTTTTTTTATTTTTATTTATTAAATTACATTTTTTATTTTTAAAATTTTTTTTTTTTTATTTTTAAAATTACTTTTTTTATTTTTATTTATTAAATTACATTTTTTATTTTTAAAATTTTTTTTTTTTTATTTTTAAAATTATTTTTTTTATTTTTAATTAATTAAATTACATTTTTTATTTTTAAAATTTTTTTTTTTTTATTTTTAAAATTACTTTTTTTATTTTTATTTATTAAATTACATTTTTTATTTTTAAAATTACATTTTTAATTTTTATTTATTAAATTACATTTTTTATTTTTAAAATTTTTTTTTTTATTTTTAAAATTATTTTTTTTATTTTTAAAATTACTTTTTTTATTTTTATTTATTAAATTACATTTTTTATTTTTAAAATTACTTTTTTTATTTTTAAAATTACTTTTTTTATTTTTAAAATTATTTTTTTTATTTTTAAAATTATTTTTTTAATTTTTATTTATTAAATTACATTTTTTATTTTTAAAATTACTTTTTTTATTTTTATTTATTAAATTACATTTTTTATTTTTAAAATTTTTTTTTTTTTATTTTTAAAATTATTTTTTTTATTTTTATTTATTAAATTACATTTTTTATTTTTAAAATTTTTTTTTTTTTATTTTTAAAATTATTTTTTTTATTTTTATTTATTAAATTACATTTTTTATTTTTAAAATTTTTTTTTTTTTATTTTTAAAATTATTTTTTTTATTTTTATTTATTAAATTACATTTTTTATTTTTAAAATTTTTTTTTTTTTATTTTTAAAATTACTTTTTTTATTTTTATTTATTAAATTACATTTTTTATTTTTAAAATTACATTTTTAATTTTTATTTATTAAATTACATTTTTTATTTTTAAAATTTTTTTTTTTATTTTTAAAATTATTTTTTTTATTTTTAAAATTACTTTTTTTATTTTTATTTATTAAATTACATTTTTTATTTTTAAAATTACTTTTTTTATTTTTAAAATTACTTTTTTTATTTTTAAAATTATTTTTTTTATTTTTAAAATTATTTTTTTAATTTTTATTTATTAAATTACATTTTTTATTTTTAAAATTACTTTTTTTATTTTTATTTATTAAATTACATTTTTTATTTTTAAAATTTTTTTTTTTTTATTTTTAAAATTATTTTTTTTATTTTTATTTATTAAATTACATTTTTTATTTTTAAAATTTTTTTTTTTTATTTTTAAAATTATTTTTTTTATTTTTATTTATTAAATTACATTTTTTATTTTTAAAATTTTTTTTTTTTTATTTTTAAAATTACTTTTTTTATTTTTATTTATTAAATTACATTTTTTATTTTTAAAATTTTTTTTTTTTTATTTTTAAAATTATTTTTTTTATTTTTAATTAATTAAATTACATTTTTTATTTTTAAAATTTTTTTTTTTTTATTTTTAAAATTACTTTTTTTATTTTTATTTATTAAATTACATTTTTTATTTTTAAAATTACATTTTTAATTTTTATTTATTAAATTACATTTTTTATTTTTAAAATTTTTTTTTTTATTTTTAAAATTATTTTTTTTATTTTTAAAATTACTTTTTTTATTTTTATTTATTAAATTACATTTTTTATTTTTAAAATTACTTTTTTTATTTTTAAAATTACTTTTTTTATTTTTAAAATTATTTTTTTTATTTTTAAAATTATTTTTTTAATTTTTATTTATTAAATTACATTTTTTATTTTTAAAATTACTTTTTTTATTTTTATTTATTAAATTACATTTTTTATTTTTAAAATTTTTTTTTTTTTATTTTTAAAATTATTTTTTTTATTTTTATTTATTAAATTACATTTTTTATTTTTAAAATTTTTTTTTTTTTATTTTTAAAATTATTTTTTTTATTTTTATTTATTAAATTACATTTTTTATTTTTAAAATTTTTTTTTTTTTATTTTTAAAATTACTTTTTTTATTTTTATTTATTAAATTACATTTTTTATTTTTAAAATTACTTTTTTTATTTTTAAAATTACTTTTTTTATTTTTAAAATTATTTTTTTTATTTTTAAAATTATTTTTTTAATTTTTATTTATTAAATTACATTTTTTATTTTTAAAATTACTTTTTTTATTTTTATTTATTAAATTACATTTTTTATTTTTAAAATTTTTTTTTTTTTATTTTTAAAATTATTTTTTTTATTTTTATTTATTAAATTACATTTTTTATTTTTAAAATTTTTTTTTTTTTATTTTTAAAATTACTTTTTTTATTTTTATTTATTAAATTACATTTTTTATTTTTAAAATTACATTTTTAATTTTTATTTATTAAATTACATTTTTTATTTTTAAAATTTTTTTTTTTATTTTTAAAATTATTTTTTTTATTTTTAAAATTACTTTTTTTATTTTTATTTATTAAATTACATTTTTTATTTTTAAAATTACTTTTTTTATTTTTAAAATTACTTTTTTTATTTTTAAAATTATTTTTTTTATTTTTAAAATTATTTTTTTTATTTTTATTTATTAAATTACATTTTTTATTTTTAAAATTTTTTTTTTTTTATTTTTAAAATTACTTTTTTTATTTTTATTTATTAAATTACATTTTTTATTTTTAAAATTACATTTTTAATTTTTATTTATTAAATTACATTTTTTATTTTTAAAATTTTTTTTTTTATTTTTAAAATTATTTTTTTTATTTTTAAAATTACTTTTTTTATTTTTATTTATTAAATTACATTTTTTATTTTTAAAATTACTTTTTTTATTTTTAAAATTACTTTTTTTATTTTTAAAATTATTTTTTTTATTTTTAAAATTATTTTTTTAATTTTTATTTATTAAATTACATTTTTTATTTTTAAAATTACATTTTTAATTTTTATTTATTAAATTACATTTTTTATTTTTAAAATTTTTTTTTTTATTTTTAAAATTATTTTTTTTATTTTTAAAATTACTTTTTTTATTTTTATTTATTAAATTACATTTTTTATTTTTAAAATTACTTTTTTTATTTTTAAAATTACTTTTTTTATTTTTAAAATTATTTTTTTTATTTTTAAAATTATTTTTTTAATTTTTATTTATTAAATTACATTTTTTATTTTTAAAATTACTTTTTTTATTTTTAAAATTACTTTTTTTATTTTTATTTATTAAATTACATTTTTTATTTTTAAAATTTTTTTTTTTATTTTTAAAATTATTTTTTTTATTTTTATTTATTAAATTACATTTTTTATTTTTAAAATTTTTTTTTTTTTATTTTTAAAATTACTTTTTTTATTTTTATTTATTAAATTACATTTTTTATTTTTAAAATTTTTTTTTTTATTTTTAAAATTACTTTTTTTATTTTTAAAATTATTTTTTTTATTTTTATTTATTAAATTACATTTTTTATTTTTAAAATTATTTTTTTAATTTTTATTTATTAAATTACATTTTTTATTTTTAAAATTATTTTTTTAATTTTTATTTATTAAATTACATTTTTTATTTTTAAAATTACTTTTTTTATTTTTAAAATTATTTTTTTTATTTTTATTTATTAAATTACATTTTTTATTTTTAAAATTTTTTTTTTTATTTTTAAAATTACTTTTTTTATTTTTATTTATTAAATTACATTTTTTATTTTTAAAATTTTTTTTTTTATTTTTAAAATTATTTTTTTAATTTTTATTTATTAAATTACATTTTTTATTTTTAAAATTACTTTTTTTATTTTTAAAATTACTTTTTTTATTTTTATTTATTAAATTACATTTTTTATTTTTAAAATTTTTTTTTTTATTTTTAAAATTACTTTTTTTATTTTTATTTATTAAATTACATTTTTTATTTTTAAAATTACATTTTTAATTTTTATTTATTAAATTACATTTTTTATTTTTAAAATTTTTTTTTTATTTTTAAAATTACTTTTTTTATTTTTATTTATTAAATTACATTTTTTATTTTTAAAATTACATTTTTAATTTTTATTTATTAAATTACATTTTTTATTTTTAAAATTTTTTTTTTTATTTTTAAAATTATTTTTTTTATTTTTATTTATTAAATTACATTTTTTATTTTTAAAATTTTTTTTTTTATTTTTAAAATTACTTTTTTTATTTTTATTTATTAAATTACATTTTTTATTTTTAAAATTACATTTTTAATTTTTATTTATTAAATTACATTTTTTATTTTTAAAATTTTTTTTTTTATTTTTAAAATTATTTTTTTTATTTTTATTTATTAAATTACATTTTTTATTTTTAAAATTTTTTTTTTTATTTTTAAAATTATTTTTTTTATTTTTATTTATTAAATTACATTTTTTATTTTTAAAATTTTTTTTTTTTTATTTTTAAAATTACTTTTTTTATTTTTATTATTAAATTACATTTTTTATTTTTAAAATTTTTTTTTTTATTTTTAAAATTATTTTTTTTATTTTTATTTATTAAATTACATTTTTTATTTTTAAAATTTTTTTTTTTATTTTTAAAATTACTTTTTTTATTTTTATTTATTAAATTACATTTTTTATTTTTAAAATTTTTTTTTTTATTTTTAAAATTATTTTTTTTATTTTTATTTATTAAATTACATTTTTTATTTTTAAAATTTTTTTTTTTATTTTTAAAATTACTTTTTTTATTTTTATTTATTAAATTACATTTTTTATTTTTAAAATTTTTTTTTTTATTTTTAAAATTATTTTTTTTATTTTTATTTATTAAATTACATTTTTTATTTTTAAAATTTTTTTTTTTATTTTTAAAATTACTTTTTTTATTTTTATTTATTAAATTACATTTTTTATTTTTAAAATTTTTTTTTTTATTTTTAAAATTATTTTTTTTATTTTTATTTATTAAATTACATTTTTTATTTTTAAAATTTTTTTTTTTATTTTTAAAATTACTTTTTTTATTTTTATTTATTAAATTACATTTTTTATTTTTAAAATTTTTTTTTTTATTTTTAAAATTACTTTTTTTATTTTTATTTATTAAATTACATTTTTTATTTTTAAAATTTTTTTTTTTATTTTTAAAATTATTTTTTTTATTTTTATTTATTAAATTACATTTTTTATTTTTAAAATTTTTTTTTTTATTTTTAAAATTACTTTTTTTATTTTTATTTATTAAATTACATTTTTTATTTTTAAAATTTTTTTTTTTATTTTTAAAATTATTTTTTTTATTTTTATTTATTAAATTACATTTTTTATTTTTAAAATTTTTTTTTTTATTTTTAAAATTATTTTTTTTAATTTTTATTTATTAAATTACATTTTTTATTTTTAAAATTTTTTTTTTTATTTTTAAAATTATTTTTTTTATTTTTATTTATTAAATTACATTTTTTATTTTTAAAATTTTTTTTTTTATTTTTAAAATTATTTTTTTTATTTTTATTTATTAAATTACATTTTTTATTTTTAAAATTTTTTTTTTTTTATTTTTAAAATTACTTTTTTTATTTTTATTTATTAAATTACATTTTTTATTTTTAAAATTTTTTTTTTTATTTTTAAAATTATTTTTTTTAATTTTTATTTATTAAATTACATTTTTTATTTTTAAAATTTTTTTTTTTATTTTTAAAATTATTTTTTTTATTTTTATTTATTAAATTACATTTTTTATTTTTAAAATTTTTTTTTTTATTTTTAAAATTATTTTTTTTATTTTTATTTATTAAATTACATTTTTTATTTTTAAAATTTTTTTTTTTATTTTTAAAATTATTTTTTTTATTTTTATTTATTAAATTACATTTTTTATTTTTAAAATTTTTTTTTTTATTTTTAAAATTATTTTTTTTATTTTTATTTATTAAATTACATTTTTTATTTTTAAAATTTTTTTTTTTTTATTTTTAAAATTACTTTTTTTATTTTTATTTATTAAATTACATTTTTTATTTTTAAAATTTTTTTTTTTATTTTTAAAATTATTTTTTTTATTTTTATTTATTAAATTACATTTTTTATTTTTAAAATTTTTTTTTTTTATTTTTAAAATTACATTTTTAATTTTTATTTATTAAATTACATTTTTTATTTTTAAAATTTTTTTTTTTATTTTTAAAATTATTTTTTTTATTTTTATTTATTAAATTACATTTTTTATTTTTAAAATTTTTTTTTTTATTTTTAAAATTATTTTTTTTATTTTTATTTATTAAATTACATTTTTTATTTTTAAAATTTTTTTTTTTTATTTTTAAAATTACATTTTTAATTTTTATTTATTAAATTACATTTTTTATTTTTAAAATTTTTTTTTTTATTTTTAAAATTATTTTTTTTAATTTTTATTTATTAAATTACATTTTTTATTTTTAAAATTTTTTTTTTTATTTTTAAAATTATTTTTTTTATTTTTATTTATTAAATTACATTTTTTATTTTTAAAATTTTTTTTTTTATTTTTAAAATTATTTTTTTTATTTTTATTTATTAAATTACATTTTTTATTTTTAAAATTTTTTTTTTTTTATTTTTAAAATTACTTTTTTTATTTTTATTTATTAAATTACATTTTTTATTTTTAAAATTTTTTTTTTTATTTTTAAAATTATTTTTTTTAATTTTTATTTATTAAATTACATTTTTTATTTTTAAAATTTTTTTTTTTATTTTTAAAATTATTTTTTTTATTTTTATTTATTAAATTACATTTTTTATTTTTAAAATTTTTTTTTTTATTTTTAAAATTATTTTTTTTATTTTTATTTATTAAATTACATTTTTTATTTTTAAAATTTTTTTTTTTTTATTTTTAAAATTACTTTTTTTATTTTTATTTATTAAATTACATTTTTTATTTTTAAAATTTTTTTTTTTATTTTTAAAATTATTTTTTTTATTTTTATTTATTAAATTACATTTTTTATTTTTAAAATTTTTTTTTTTTTATTTTTAAAATTACATTTTTAATTTTTATTTATTAAATTACATTTTTTATTTTTAAAATTTTTTTTTTTATTTTTAAAATTATTTTTTTTATTTTTATTTATTAAATTACATTTTTTATTTTTAAAATTTTTTTTTTTATTTTTAAAATTATTTTTTTTATTTTTATTTATTAAATTACATTTTTTATTTTTAAAATTTTTTTTTTTATTTTTAAAATTATTTTTTTTATTTTTATTTATTAAATTACATTTTTTATTTTTAAAATTTTTTTTTTTATTTTTAAAATTACTTTTTTTATTTTTATTTATTAAATTACATTTTTTATTTTTAAAATTTTTTTTTTTATTTTTAAAATTATTTTTTTTATTTTTATTTATTAAATTACATTTTTTATTTTTAAAATTTTTTTTTTTATTTTTAAAATTACTTTTTTTATTTTTATTTATTAAATTACATTTTTTATTTTTAAAATTTTTTTTTTTATTTTTAAAATTATTTTTTTTATTTTTATTTATTAAATTACATTTTTTATTTTTAAAATTTTTTTTTTTTATTTTTAAAATTACTTTTTTTATTTTTATTTATTAAATTACATTTTTTATTTTTAAAATTTTTTTTTTTATTTTTAAAATTATTTTTTTTATTTTTATTTATTAAATTACATTTTTTATTTTTAAAATTTTTTTTTTTATTTTTAAAATTATTTTTTTTATTTTTATTTATTAAATTACATTTTTTATTTTTAAAATTTTTTTTTTTATTTTTAAAATTATTTTTTTTATTTTTATTTATTAAATTACATTTTTTATTTTTAAAATTTTTTTTTTTTTATTTTTAAAATTACTTTTTTTATTTTTATTTATTAAATTACATTTTTTATTTTTAAAATTTTTTTTTTTATTTTTAAAATTATTTTTTTTATTTTTATTTATTAAATTACATTTTTTATTTTTAAAATTTTTTTTTTTATTTTTAAAATTATTTTTTTTATTTTTATTTATTAAATTACATTTTTTATTTTTAAAATTTTTTTTTTTATTTTTAAAATTATTTTTTTTATTTTTATTTATTAAATTACATTTTTTATTTTTAAAATTTTTTTTTTTATTTTTAAAATTATTTTTTTTATTTTTATTTATTAAATTACATTTTTTATTTTTAAAATTTTTTTTTTTATTTTTAAAATTATTTTTTTTATTTTTATTTATTAAATTACATTTTTTATTTTTAAAATTTTTTTTTTTATTTTTAAAATTACTTTTTTTATTTTTATTTATTAAATTACATTTTTTATTTTTAAAATTTTTTTTTTTATTTTTAAAATTATTTTTTTTATTTTTATTTATTAAATTACATTTTTTATTTTTAAAATTTTTTTTTTTATTTTTAAAATTATTTTTTTTATTTTTATTTATTAAATTACATTTTTTATTTTTAAAATTTTTTTTTTTATTTTTAAAATTACTTTTTTTATTTTTATTTATTAAATTACATTTTTTATTTTTAAAATTTTTTTTTTTATTTTTAAAATTATTTTTTTTATTTTTATTTATTAAATTACATTTTTTATTTTTAAAATTTTTTTTTTTATTTTTAAAATTATTTTTTTTATTTTTATTTATTAAATTACATTTTTTATTTTTAAAATTTTTTTTTTTATTTTTAAAATTATTTTTTTTATTTTTATTTATTAAATTACATTTTTTATTTTTAAAATTTTTTTTTTTATTTTTAAAATTATTTTTTTAATTTTTATTTATTAAATTACATTTTTTATTTTTAAAATTACTTTTTTTATTTTTAAAATTACTTTTTTTATTTTTATTTATTAAATTACATTTTTTATTTTTAAAATTTTTTTTTTTATTTTTAAAATTATTTTTTTTATTTTTATTTATTAAATTACATTTTTTATTTTTAAAATTTTTTTTTTTATTTTTAAAATTATTTTTTTTATTTTTATTTATTAAATTACATTTTTTATTTTTAAAATTTTTTTTTTTTTATTTTTAAAATTACTTTTTTTATTTTTATTTATTAAATTACATTTTTTATTTTTAAAATTACTTTTTTTTATTTTTATTTATTAAATTACATTTTTTATTTTTAAAATTACTTTTTTTATTTTTAAAATTATTTTTTTTATTTTTATTTATTAAATTACATTTTTTATTTTTAAAATTTTTTTTTTTATTTTTAAAATTATTTTTTTTATTTTTATTTATTAAATTACATTTTTTATTTTTAAAATTTTTTTTTTTATTTTTAAAATTATTTTTTTTATTTTTATTTATTAAATTACATTTTTTATTTTTAAAATTTTTTTTTTTTTATTTTTAAAATTACTTTTTTTATTTTTATTTATTAAATTACATTTTTTATTTTTAAAATTACTTTTTTTATTTTTATTTATTAAATTACATTTTTTATTTTTAAAATTTTTTTTTTTATTTTTAAAATTATTTTTTTTATTTTTATTTATTAAATTACATTTTTTATTTTTAAAATTTTTTTTTTTATTTTTAAAATTATTTTTTTTATTTTTATTTATTAAATTACATTTTTTATTTTTAAAATTTTTTTTTTTATTTTTAAAATTATTTTTTTTATTTTTATTTATTAAATTACATTTTTTATTTTTAAAATTTTTTTTTTTATTTTTAAAATTATTTTTTTTATTTTTATTTATTAAATTACATTTTTTATTTTTAAAATTTTTTTTTTTATTTTTAAAATTATTTTTTTTATTTTTATTTATTAAATTACATTTTTTATTTTTAAAATTTTTTTTTTTTATTTTTAAAATTACTTTTTTTATTTTTATTTATTAAATTACATTTTTTATTTTTAAAATTTTTTTTTTTATTTTTAAAATTATTTTTTTTATTTTTATTTATTAAATTACATTTTTTATTTTTAAAATTTTTTTTTTTATTTTTAAAATTATTTTTTTTATTTTTATTTATTAAATTACATTTTTTATTTTTAAAATTTTTTTTTTTTATTTTTAAAATTACTTTTTTTATTTTTATTTATTAAATTACATTTTTTATTTTTAAAATTTTTTTTTTTATTTTTAAAATTATTTTTTTTATTTTTATTTATTAAATTACATTTTTTATTTTTAAAATTTTTTTTTTTATTTTTAAAATTATTTTTTTTATTTTTATTTATTAAATTACATTTTTTATTTTTAAAATTTTTTTTTTTATTTTTAAAATTATTTTTTTTATTTTTATTTATTAAATTACATTTTTTATTTTTAAAATTTTTTTTTTTATTTTTAAAATTATTTTTTTTATTTTTATTTATTAAATTACATTTTTTATTTTTAAAATTTTTTTTTTTATTTTTAAAATTATTTTTTTTATTTTTATTTATTAAATTACATTTTTTATTTTTAAAATTTTTTTTTTTATTTTTAAAATTATTTTTTTTATTTTTATTTATTAAATTACATTTTTTATTTTTAAAATTTTTTTTTTTATTTTTAAAATTATTTTTTTTATTTTTATTTATTAAATTACATTTTTTTTTTATTTTTAAAATTATTTTTTTTATTTTTATTTATTAAATTACATTTTTTATTTTTAAAATTTTTTTTTTTATTTTTAAAATTACTTTTTTTATTTTTATTTATTAAATTACATTTTTTATTTTTAAAATTTTTTTTTTTATTTTTAAAATTATTTTTTTTATTTTTATTTATTAAATTACATTTTTTATTTTTAAAATTTTTTTTTTTATTTTTAAAATTATTTTTTTTATTTTTATTTATTAAATTACATTTTTTATTTTTAAAATTTTTTTTTTTATTTTTAAAATTACTTTTTTTATTTTTATTTATTAAATTACATTTTTTATTTTTAAAATTTTTTTTTTTATTTTTAAAATTATTTTTTTTATTTTTATTTATTAAATTACATTTTTTATTTTTAAAATTTTTTTTTTTATTTTTAAAATTACTTTTTTTATTTTTATTTATTAAATTACATTTTTTATTTTTAAAATTTTTTTTTTTATTTTTAAAATTATTTTTTTTATTTTTATTTATTAAATTACATTTTTTATTTTTAAAATTTTTTTTTTTATTTTTAAAATTACTTTTTTTATTTTTATTTATTAAATTACATTTTTTATTTTTAAAATTTTTTTTTTTATTTTTAAAATTATTTTTTTTATTTTTATTTATTAAATTACATTTTTTATTTTTAAAATTTTTTTTTTTATTTTTAAAATTACTTTTTTTATTTTTATTTATTAAATTACATTTTTTATTTTTAAAATTTTTTTTTTTATTTTTAAAATTATTTTTTTTATTTTTATTTATTAAATTACATTTTTTATTTTTAAAATTTTTTTTTTTATTTTTAAAATTACTTTTTTTATTTTTATTTATTAAATTACATTTTTTATTTTTAAAATTACATTTTTAATTTTTATTTATTAAATTACATTTTTTATTTTTAAAATTTTTTTTTTTATTTTTAAAATTATTTTTTTTATTTTTATTTATTAAATTACATTTTTTATTTTTAAAATTTTTTTTTTTATTTTTAAAATTACTTTTTTTATTTTTATTTATTAAATTACATTTTTTATTTTTAAAATTACATTTTTAATTTTTATTTATTAAATTACATTTTTTATTTTTAAAATTTTTTTTTTTATTTTTAAAATTATTTTTTTTATTTTTATTTATTAAATTACATTTTTTATTTTTAAAATTTTTTTTTTTATTTTTAAAATTACTTTTTTTATTTTTATTTATTAAATTACATTTTTTATTTTTAAAATTTTTTTTTTTATTTTTAAAATTATTTTTTTTATTTTTATTTATTAAATTACATTTTTTATTTTTAAAATTTTTTTTTTTATTTTTAAAATTACTTTTTTTATTTTTATTTATTAAATTACATTTTTTATTTTTAAAATTTTTTTTTTTATTTTTAAAATTATTTTTTTTATTTTTATTTATTAAATTACATTTTTTATTTTTAAAATTACATTTTTAATTTTTATTTATTAAATTACATTTTTTATTTTTAAAATTTTTTTTTTTATTTTTAAAATTATTTTTTTTATTTTTATTTATTAAATTACATTTTTTATTTTTAAAATTTTTTTTTTTATTTTTAAAATTACATTTTTAATTTTTATTTATTAAATTACATTTTTTATTTTTAAAATTTTTTTTTTTATTTTTAAAATTATTTTTTTTATTTTTATTTATTAAATTACATTTTTTATTTTTAAAATTTTTTTTTTTATTTTTAAAATTACTTTTTTTATTTTTATTTATTAAATTACATTTTTTATTTTTAAAATTTTTTTTTTTATTTTTAAAATTATTTTTTTTATTTTTATTTATTAAATTACATTTTTTATTTTTAAAATTTTTTTTTTTATTTTTAAAATTACTTTTTTTATTTTTATTTATTAAATTACATTTTTTATTTTTAAAATTACATTTTTAATTTTTATTTATTAAATTACATTTTTTATTTTTAAAATTTTTTTTTTTATTTTTAAAATTATTTTTTTTATTTTTATTTATTAAATTACATTTTTTATTTTTAAAATTTTTTTTTTTATTTTTAAAATTACTTTTTTTATTTTTATTTATTAAATTACATTTTTTATTTTTAAAATTTTTTTTTTTATTTTTAAAATTATTTTTTTTATTTTTATTTATTAAATTACATTTTTTATTTTTAAAATTTTTTTTTTTATTTTTAAAATTACTTTTTTTATTTTTATTTATTAAATTACATTTTTTATTTTTAAAATTTTTTTTTTTATTTTTAAAATTATTTTTTTTATTTTTATTTATTAAATTACATTTTTTATTTTTAAAATTTTTTTTTTTATTTTTAAAATTACTTTTTTTATTTTTATTTATTAAATTACATTTTTTATTTTTAAAATTACATTTTTAATTTTTATTTATTAAATTACATTTTTTATTTTTAAAATTTTTTTTTTTATTTTTAAAATTACTTTTTTTATTTTTATTTATTAAATTACATTTTTTATTTTTAAAATTTTTTTTTTTATTTTTAAAATTATTTTTTTTATTTTTATTTATTAAATTACATTTTTTATTTTTAAAATTTTTTTTTTTATTTTTAAAATTATTTTTTTTATTTTTATTTATTAAATTACATTTTTTATTTTTAAAATTTTTTTTTTTATTTTTAAAATTACTTTTTTTATTTTTATTTATTAAGTTACATTTTTTATTTTTAAAATTTTTTTTTTTATTTTTAAAATTACTTTTTTTATTTTTATTTATTAAATTACATTTTTTATTTTTAAAATTTTTTTTTTTATTTTTAAAATTATTTTTTTTATTTTTATTTATTAAATTACATTTTTTATTTTTAAAATTTTTTTTTTTATTTTTAAAATTACTTTTTTTATTTTTATTTATTAAATTACATTTTTTATTTTTAAAATTTTTTTTTTTATTTTTAAAATTACTTTTTTTATTTTTATTTATTAAGTTACATTTTTTATTTTTAAAATTTTTTTTTTTATTTTTAAAATTACTTTTTTTATTTTTATTTATTAAATTACATTTTTTATTTTTAAAATTTTTTTTTTTATTTTTAAAATTACTTTTTTTATTTTTATTTATTAAATTACATTTTTTATTTTTAAAATTTTTTTTTTTATTTTTAAAATTATTTTTTTTATTTTTATTTATTAAATTACATTTTTTATTTTTAAAATTTTTTTTTTTATTTTTAAAATTACTTTTTTTATTTTTATTTATTAAATTACATTTTTTATTTTTAAAATTTTTTTTTTTATTTTTAAAATTACTTTTTTTATTTTTATTTATTAAATTACATTTTTTATTTTTAAAATTTTTTTTTTTATTTTTAAAATTACTTTTTTTATTTTTATTTATTAAATTACATTTTTTATTTTTAAAATTACATTTTTAATTTTTATTTATTAAATTACATTTTTTATTTTTAAAATTTTTTTTTTTATTTTTAAAATTATTTTTTTATTTTTATTTATTAAGTTACATTTTTTATTTTTAAAATTTTTTTTTTTATTTTTAAAATTATTTTTTTTATTTTTATTTATTAAGTTACATTTTTTATTTTTAAAATTTTTTTTTTTATTTTTAAAATTACTTTTTTTATTTTTATTTATTAAATTACATTTTTTATTTTTAAAATTTTTTTTTTTATTTTTAAAATTACTTTTTTTATTTTTATTTATTAAATTACATTTTTTATTTTTAAAATTTTTTTTTTTATTTTTAAAATTACTTTTTTTATTTTTATTTATTAAATTACATTTTTTATTTTTAAAATTTTTTTTTTTATTTTTAAAATTACTTTTTTTATTTTTATTTATTAAATTACATTTTTTATTTTTATTTATTAAATTACATTTTTTATTTTTATTTATTAAATTACATTTTTTATTTTTAAAATTTTTTTTTTTATTTTTAAAATTACTTTTTTTATTTTTATTTATTAAATTACATTTTTTATTTTTAAAATTACATTTTTAATTTTTATTTATTAAATTACATTTTTTATTTTTAAAATTTTTTTTTTTATTTTTAAAATTATTTTTTTTATTTTTATTTATTAAGTTACATTTTTTATTTTTAAAATTTTTTTTTTTATTTTTAAAATTATTTTGTTTATTTTTATTTATTAAGTTACATTTTTTATTTTTAAAATTTTTTTTTTTATTTTTAAAATTACTTTTTTTATTTTTATTTATTAAATTACATTTTTTATTTTTAAAATTTTTTTTTTTATTTTTAAAATTACTTTTTTTATTTTTATTTATTAAATTACATTTTTTATTTTTAAAATTTTTTTTTTTATTTTTAAAATTACTTTTTTTATTTTTATTTATTAAATTACATTTTTTATTTTTATTTATTAAATTACATTTTTTATTTTTAAAATTATATTTTTTATTTTTAAAATTACTTTTTTTATTTTTATTTATTAAATTACATTTTTTATTTTTAAAATTTTTTTTTTTATTTTTAAAATTACTTTTTTTATTTTTATTTATTAAATTACATTTTTTATTTTTAAAATTTTTTTTTTTATTTTTAAAATTACTTTTTTTAATTTTTATTTATTAAATTACATTTTTTATTTTTAAAATTATTTTTTTTATTTTTATTTATTAAGTTACATTTTTTATTTTTAAAATTTTTTTTTTTATTTTTAAAATTATTTTTTTTATTTTTATTTATTAAGTTACATTTTTTATTTTTAAAATTTTTTTTTTTATTTTTAAAATTACTTTTTTTATTTTTATTTATTAAATTACATTTTTTATTTTTAAAATTTTTTTTTTTATTTTTAAAATTACTTTTTTTATTTTTATTTATTAAATTACATTTTTTATTTTTAAAATTTTTTTTTTTATTTTTAAAATTATTTTTTTTATTTTTATTTATTAAATTACATTTTTTATTTTTAAAATTTTTTTTTTTATTTTTAAAATTACTTTTTTTATTTTTATTTATTAAGTTACATTTTTTATTTTTAAAATTTTTTTTTTTATTTTTAAAATTACTTTTTTTATTTTTATTTATTAAATTACATTTTTTATTTTTAAAATTTTTTTTTTTATTTTTAAAATTACTTTTTTTATTTTTATTTATTAAATTACATTTTTTATTTTTAAAATTTTTTTTTTTATTTTTAAAATTACTTTTTTTATTTTTATTTATTAAATTACATTTTTTATTTTTAAAATTTTTTTTTTTATTTTTAAAATTACTTTTTTTATTTTTATTTATTAAATTACATTTTTTATTTTTAAAATTTTTTTTTTTATTTTTAAAATTACTTTTTTTATTTTTATTTATTAAATTACATTTTTTATTTTTAAAATTTTTTTTTTTATTTTTAAAATTACTTTTTTTATTTTTATTTATTAAATTACATTTTTTATTTTTAAAATTTTTTTTTTTATTTTTAAAATTACTTTTTTTATTTTTATTTATTAAATTACATTTTTTATTTTTAAAATTTTTTTTTTTATTTTTAAAATTACTTTTTTTATTTTTATTTATTAAATTACATTTTTTATTTTTAAAATTACATTTTTAATTTTTATTTATTAAATTACATTTTTTATTTTTAAAATTTTTTTTTTTATTTTTAAAATTATTTTTTTTATTTTTATTTATTAAGTTACATTTTTTATTTTTAAAATTTTTTTTTTTATTTTTAAAATTACTTTTTTTATTTTTATTTATTAAATTACATTTTTTATTTTTAAAATTTTTTTTTTTATTTTTAAAATTACTTTTTTTATTTTTATTTATTAAATTACATTTTTTATTTTTAAAATTTTTTTTTTTATTTTTAAAATTACTTTTTTTATTTTTATTTATTAAATTACATTTTTTATTTTTAAAATTTTTTTTTTTATTTTTAAAATTACTTTTTTTATTTTTATTTATTAAATTACATTTTTTATTTTTAAAATTTTTTTTTTTATTTTTAAAATTACTTTTTTTATTTTTATTTATTAAATTACATTTTTTATTTTTAAAATTTTTTTTTTTATTTTTAAAATTACTTTTTTTATTTTTATTTATTAAATTACATTTTTTATTTTTAAAATTTTTTTTTTTATTTTTAAAATTACTTTTTTTATTTTTATTTATTAAATTACATTTTTTATTTTTAAAATTTTTTTTTTTATTTTTAAAATTACTTTTTTTATTTTTATTTATTAAATTACATTTTTTATTTTTAAAATTTTTTTTTTTATTTTTAAAATTACTTTTTTTATTTTTATTTATTAAATTACATTTTTTATTTTTAAAATTTTTTTTTTTATTTTTAAAATTACTTTTTTTATTTTTATTTATTAAATTACATTTTTTATTTTTAAAATTTTTTTTTTTATTTTTAAAATTACTTTTTTTATTTTTATTTATTAAATTACATTTTTTATTTTTAAAATTTTTTTTTTTATTTTTAAAATTACTTTTTTTATTTTTATTTATTAAATTACATTTTTTATTTTTAAAATTTTTTTTTTTATTTTTAAAATTACTTTTTTTATTTTTATTTATTAAATTACATTTTTTATTTTTAAAATTTTTTTTTTTATTTTTAAAATTACTTTTTTTATTTTTATTTATTAAATTACATTTTTTATTTTTAAAATTTTTTTTTTTATTTTTAAAATTACTTTTTTTATTTTTATTTATTAAATTACATTTTTTATTTTTAAAATTTTTTTTTTTATTTTTAAAATTTTTTTTTTTATTTTTAAAATTACTTTTTTTATTTTTATTTATTAAATTACATTTTTTATTTTTAAAATTTTTTTTTTTATTTTTAAAATTACTTTTTTTATTTTTATTTATTAAATTACATTTTTTATTTTTAAAATTTTTTTTTTTATTTTTAAAATTATTTTTTTTATTTTTATTTATTAAATTACATTTTTTATTTTTAAAATTTTTTTTTTTATTTTTAAAATTACTTTTTTTATTTTTATTTATTAAATTACATTTTTTATTTTTAAAATTACATTTTTAATTTTTATTTATTAAATTACATTTTTTATTTTTAAAATTTTTTTTTTTATTTTTAAAATTATTTTTTTTATTTTTATTTATTAAATTACATTTTTTATTTTTAAAATTTTTTTTTTTATTTTTAAAATTACTTTTTTTATTTTTATTTATTAAGTTACATTTTTTATTTTTAAAATTTTTTTTTTTATTTTTAAAATTACTTTTTTTATTTTTATTTATTAAATTACATTTTTTATTTTTAAAATTTTTTTTTTTATTTTTAAAATTATTTTTTTTATTTTTATTTATTAAATTACATTTTTTATTTTTAAAATTTTTTTTTTTATTTTTAAAATTACTTTTTTTATTTTTATTTATTAAATTACATTTTTTATTTTTAAAATTTTTTTTTTTATTTTTAAAATTATTTTTTTTATTTTTATTTATTAAATTACATTTTTTATTTTTAAAATTTTTTTTTTTATTTTTAAAATTACTTTTTTTATTTTTATTTATTAAATTACATTTTTTATTTTTAAAATTACATTTTTAATTTTTATTTATTAAATTACATTTTTTATTTTTAAAATTTTTTTTTTTATTTTTAAAATTATTTTTTTTATTTTTATTTATTAAATTACATTTTTTATTTTTAAAATTTTTTTTTTTATTTTTAAAATTATTTTTTTTATTTTTATTTATTAAATTACATTTTTTATTTTTAAAATTACATTTTTAATTTTTATTTATTAAATTACATTTTTTATTTTTAAAATTTTTTTTTTTATTTTTAAAATTATTTTTTTTATTTTTATTTATTAAATTACATTTTTTATTTTTAAAATTTTTTTTTTTATTTTTAAAATTACTTTTTTTATTTTTATTTATTAAATTACATTTTTTATTTTTAAAATTTTTTTTTTTATTTTTAAAATTACTTTTTTTATTTTTATTTATTAAATTACATTTTTTATTTTTAAAATTTTTTTTTTTATTTTTAAAATTATTTTTTTTATTTTTATTTATTAAATTACATTTTTTATTTTTAAAATTACATTTTTTATTTTTAAAATTACATTTTTTATTTTTATTTATTAAATTACATTTTTTATTTTTAAAATTACATTTTTAATTTTTATTTATTAAATTACATTTTTTATTTTTAAAATTACTTTTTTTATTTTTATTTATTAAATTACATTTTTTATTTTTAAAATTTTTTTTTTTATTTTTAAAATTATTTTTTTTATTTTTATTTATTAAATTACATTTTTTATTTTTAAAATTACTTTTTTTATTTTTATTTATTAAATTACATTTTTTATTTTTAAAATTTTTTTTTTTATTTTTAAAATTACTTTTTTTATTTTTATTTATTAAATTACATTTTTTATTTTTAAAATTTTTTTTTTTATTTTTAAAATTATTTTTTTTATTTTTATTTATTAAGTTACATTTTTTATTTTTAAAATTATTTTTTTTATTTTTATTTATTAAATTACATTTTTTATTTTTAAAATTACTTTTTATACCCGTACGAACGTATGTTCGAAGGGTATACTAAATTTGCCTTACCGTTTGTAACGCTAAGAAATAACGGTGTTAGATATAGACTCAAGTGTATGTTTTTGATCAGCGTCAAATTCTGAGTTGATTTAGCTTTGTCTGTCCGTCCGTCCGTCCGTCCGTCCGTCCGTCCGTCCGTCCGTCCGTCCGTCCGTCCGTCCGTCCGAACGATAACTCAAAAACTAATTTAGCTAAGTCCACCAAATTTTCACAAATGATTTATTGTAGTAAGTGCCAGAACCCTATTTAAATTGGACATGATCGGGGTACCGGTTCGGGTAGCTGCTATACAACTTCAAAATTTATTTGGCTATATCTCAGAAACTATAAAAGTTATGGTATTGAAATTTCACACAAACGAATATATTAGTAGGGCCAATGTGTCACATAAAAGTCGTTGAAATTACTTGGCTCCTTCTGGTACCTGCCATACAACTTCAAAAGTTATTTGGCTATATCTCAGAAACTATAAAAGCTGTGATATTGAAATGTCACACAAACGAATATATTAGTAGGGCCGATGTGTCTCGTAAAAGTCGTTGAAATTACTTGGCTCCTTCTGGTACCTGCCATACAACTTCAAAAGTTATTTGACTATATTTCAGAAACTATTAAAGCTATGGTATTGAAATTTCACACAAACGAATATATTAGTAGGGCCAATGTGTCTTATAAAACTCGTTGAAATTACTTGGCTCCTTCTTGTACCTGCCATACAACTTCAAAAGTTATTTGACTATATCTCAGAAACTATAAAAGCTGTGATATTGAGATTTCACACAAGTGAATATATTAGTAGGGCCGATGTGCTTGATAAAATTCGCTAAAATTTCTTGGCTCTTTCTGGTAGGTGCCATACAACATCAATAGTAGTTTGGCACAACCAGTATTTTGAATAACACATAGTACTGAAATTTTGCATAAATTAATATGGTAATACGGCAACTTAAAGTCATAGTCTGCCCCATAGTTAGTTATGGCACATTAGTTATTCGCGCATAGGATAACAAATTCGTACGGGTATCACAGAGTTGACAAGGTCAACTCTATTTTTTTTCTCGTTTTATTTTTATTTATTAAATTACATTTTTTATTTTTAAAATTTTTTTTTTTATTTTTAAAATTACTTTTTTTATTTTTATTTATTAAATTACATTTTTTATTTTTAAAATTTTTTTTTTTATTTTTAAAATTATTTTTTTTATTTTTATTTATTAAATTACATTTTTTATTTTTAAAATTACTTTTTTTATTTTTATTTATTAAATTACATTTTTTATTTTTAAAATTTTTTTTTTTATTTTTAAAATTACTTTTTTTATTTTTATTTATTAAATTACATTTTTTATTTTTAAAATTTTTTTTTTTATTTTTAAAATTACTTTTTTTATTTTTATTTATTAAATTACATTTTTTATTTTTAAAATTTTTTTTTTTATTTTTAAAATTATTTTTTTTATTTTTATTTATTAAATTACATTTTTTATTTTTAAAATTACTTTTTTTATTTTTATTTATTAAATTACATTTTTTATTTTTAAAATTACTTTTTTTATTTTTATTTATTAAATTACATTTTTTATTTTTAAAATTACATTTTTTATTTTTATTTATTAAATTACATTTTTTATTTTTAAAATTTTTTTTTTTATTTTTAAAATTATTTTTTTTATTTTTATTTATTAAATTACATTTTTTATTTTTAAAATTACTTTTTTTATTTTTATTTATTAAATTACATTTTTTATTTTTAAAATTTTTTTTTTTATTTTTAAAATTATTTTTTTTATTTTTATTTATTAAATTACATTTTTTATTTTTAAAATTACTTTTTTTATTTTTATTTATTAAATTACATTTTTTATTTTTAAAATTTTTTTTTTTATTTTTAAAATTACTTTTTTTATTTTTATTTATTAAATTACATTTTTTATTTTTAAAATTTTTTTTTTTATTTTTAAAATTACTTTTTTAATTTTTATTTATTAAATTATATTTTTTATTTTTAAAATTACATTTTTTATTTTTATTTATTAAATTACATTTTTTATTTTTAAAATTACATTTTTAATTTTTATTTATTAAATTACATTTTTTATTTTTAAAATTACATTTTTAATTTTTATTTATTAAATTACATTTTTTATTTTTAAAATTACATTTTTAATTTTTATTTATTAAATTACATTTTTTATTTTTAAAATTTTTTTTTTTATTTTTAAAATTATTTTTTTTATTTTTATTTATTAAATTACATTTTTTATTTTTAAAATTACTTTTTTTATTTTTATTTATTAAATTACATTTTTTATTTTTAAAATTACTTTTTTTATTTTTATTTATTAAATTACATTTTTTATTTTTAAAATTTTTTTTTTTATTTTTAAAATTACTTTTTTTATTTTTATTTATTAAATTACATTTTTTATTTTTAAAATTTTTTTTTTTATTTTTAAAATTACTTTTTTTATTTTTATTTATTAAATTACATTTTTTATTTTTAAAATTACATTTTTTATTTTTATTTATTAAATTACATTTTTTATTTTTAAAATTACTTTTTTTATTTTTATTTATTAAATTACATTTTTTATTTTTAAAATTTTTTTTTTTATTTTTAAAATTACTTTTTTAATTTTTATTTATTAAATTATATTTTTTATTTTTAAAATTACATTTTTTATTTTTATTTATTAAATTACATTTTTTATTTTTAAAATTTTTTTTTTTATTTTTAAAATTATTTTTTTTATTTTTATTTATTAAATTACATTTTTTATTTTTAAAATTACTTTTTTTATTTTTAAAATTACATTTTTTATTTTTATTTATTAAATTATATTTTTTATTTTTAAAATTACATTTTTTATTTTTATTTATTAAATTACATTTTTTATTTTTAAAATTACATTTTTAATTTTTATTTATTAAATTACATTTTTTATTTTTAAAATTACATTTTTTATTTTTATTTATTAAATTACATTTTTTATTTTTAAAATTACTTTTTTTATTTTTATTTATTAAATTACATTTTTTATTTTTAAAATTACATTTTTTATTTTTATTTATTAAATTACATTTTTTATTTTTAAAATTTTTTTTTTTATTTTTAAAATTATTTTTTTTATTTTTATTTATTAAATTACATTTTTTATTTTTAAAATTACTTTTTTTATTTTTATTTATTAAATTACATTTTTTATTTTTAAAATTTTTTTTTTTATTTTTAAAATTATTTTTTTTATTTTTATTTATTAAATTACATTTTTTATTTTTAAAATTACTTTTTTTATTTTTATTTATTAAATTACATTTTTTATTTTTAAAATTTTTTTTTTTATTTTTAAAATTACTTTTTTTATTTTTATTTATTAAATTACATTTTTTATTTTTAAAATTTTTTTTTTTATTTTTAAAATTACTTTTTTAATTTTTATTTATTAAATTATATTTTTTATTTTTAAAATTACATTTTTTATTTTTATTTATTAAATTACATTTTTTATTTTTAAAATTACATTTTTAATTTTTATTTATTAAATTACATTTTTTATTTTTAAAATTACATTTTTAATTTTTATTTATTAAATTACATTTTTTATTTTTAAAATTACATTTTTAATTTTTATTTATTAAATTACATTTTTTATTTTTAAAATTTTTTTTTTTATTTTTAAAATTATTTTTTTTATTTTTATTTATTAAATTACATTTTTTATTTTTAAAATTACTTTTTTTATTTTTATTTATTAAATTACATTTTTTATTTTTAAAATTTTTTTTTTTATTTTTAAAATTACTTTTTTAATTTTTATTTATTAAATTATATTTTTTATTTTTAAAATTACATTTTTTATTTTTATTTATTAAATTACATTTTTTATTTTTAAAATTTTTTTTTTTATTTTTAAAATTACTTTTTTTATTTTTATTTATTAAATTACATTTTTTATTTTTAAAATTTTTTTTTTTATTTTTAAAATTACATTTTTTATTTTTATTTATTAAATTATATTTTTTATTTTTAAAATTACATTTTTTATTTTTATTTATTAAATTACATTTTTTATTTTTAAAATTACATTTTTAATTTTTATTTATTAAATTACATTTTTTATTTTTAAAATTACATTTTTAATTTTTATTTATTAAATTACATTTTTTATTTTTAAAATTTTTTTTTTTATTTTTAAAATTATTTTTTTTATTTTTATTTATTAAATTACATTTTTTATTTTTAAAATTTTTTTTTTTATTTTTAAAATTATTTTTTTTATTTTTATTTATTAAATTACATTTTTTATTTTTAAAATTACTTTTTTTATTTTTATTTATTAAATTACATTTTTTATTTTTAAAATTTTTTTTTTTATTTTTAAAATTACTTTTTTTATTTTTATTTATTAAATTACATTTTTTATTTTTAAAATTTTTTTTTTTATTTTTAAAATTACTTTTTTTATTTTTATTTATTAAATTACATTTTTTATTTTTAAAATTACTTTTTTTATTTTTATTTATTAAATTACATTTTTTATTTTTAAAATTACTTTTTTTATTTTTATTTATTAAATTACATTTTTTATTTTTAAAATTACATTTTTTATTTTTATTTATTAAATTACATTTTTTATTTTTAAAATTTTTTTTTTTATTTTTAAAATTATTTTTTTTATTTTTATTTATTAAATTACATTTTTTATTTTTAAAATTACTTTTTTTATTTTTATTTATTAAATTACATTTTTTATTTTTAAAATTTTTTTTTTTATTTTTAAAATTATTTTTTTTATTTTTATTTATTAAATTACATTTTTTATTTTTAAAATTACTTTTTTTATTTTTATTTATTAAATTACATTTTTTATTTTTAAAATTTTTTTTTTTATTTTTAAAATTACTTTTTTTATTTTTATTTATTAAATTACATTTTTTATTTTTAAAATTTTTTTTTTTATTTTTAAAATTACTTTTTTAATTTTTATTTATTAAATTACATTTTTTATTTTTAAAATTACATTTTTAATTTTTATTTATTAAATTACATTTTTTATTTTTAAAATTACATTTTTAATTTTTATTTATTAAATTACATTTTTTATTTTTAAAATTACATTTTTAATTTTTATTTATTAAATTACATTTTTTATTTTTAAAATTTTTTTTTTTATTTTTAAAATTATTTTTTTTATTTTTATTTATTAAATTACATTTTTTATTTTTAAAATTACTTTTTTTATTTTTATTTATTAAATTACATTTTTTATTTTTAAAATTTTTTTTTTTATTTTTAAAATTACTTTTTTAATTTTTATTTATTAAATTATATTTTTTATTTTTAAAATTACATTTTTTATTTTTATTTATTAAATTATATTTTTTATTTTTAAAATTACATTTTTTATTTTTATTTATTAAATTACATTTTTTATTTTTAAAATTACATTTTTAATTTTTATTTATTAAATTACATTTTTTATTTTTAAAATTACATTTTTAATTTTTATTTATTAAATTACATTTTTTATTTTTAAAATTTTTTTTTTTATTTTTAAAATTATTTTTTTTATTTTTATTTATTAAATTACATTTTTTATTTTTAAAATTTTTTTTTTTATTTTTAAAATTACTTTTTTTATTTTTATTTATTAAATTACATTTTTTATTTTTAAAATTACATTTTTAATTTTTATTTATTAAATTACATTTTTTATTTTTAAAATTACATTTTTAATTTTTATTTATTAAATTACATTTTTTATTTTTAAAATTTTTTTTTTTATTTTTAAAATTATTTTTTTTATTTTTATTTATTAAATTACATTTTTTATTTTTAAAATTACTTTTTTTATTTTTATTTATTAAATTACATTTTTTATTTTTAAAATTTTTTTTTTTATTTTTAAAATTACTTTTTTAATTTTTATTTATTAAATTATATTTTTTATTTTTAAAATTACATTTTTTATTTTTATTTATTAAATTATATTTTTTATTTTTAAAATTACATTTTTTATTTTTATTTATTAAATTACATTTTTTATTTTTAAAATTACATTTTTAATTTTTATTTATTAAATTACATTTTTTATTTTTAAAATTTTTTTTTTTATTTTTAAAATTATTTTTTTTATTTTTATTTATTAAATTACATTTTTTATTTTTAAAATTACTTTTTTTATTTTTATTTATTAAATTACATTTTTTATTTTTAAAATTTTTTTTTTTATTTTTAAAATTACTTTTTTAATTTTTATTTATTAAATTATATTTTTTATTTTTAAAATTACATTTTTTATTTTTATTTATTAAATTATATTTTTTATTTTTAAAATTACATTTTTTATTTTTATTTATTAAATTACATTTTTTATTTTTAAAATTACATTTTTAATTTTTATTTATTAAATTACATTTTTTATTTTTAAAATTACATTTTTAATTTTTATTTATTAAATTACATTTTTTATTTTTAAAATTTTTTTTTTTATTTTTAAAATTACTTTTTTTATTTTTATTTATTAAATTACATTTTTTATTTTTAAAATTACATTTTTTATTTTTATTTATTAAATTACATTTTTTATTTTTAAAATTTTTTTTTTTATTTTTAAAATTATTTTTTTTATTTTTATTTATTAAATTACATTTTTTATTTTTAAAATTACTTTTTTTATTTTTATTTATTAAATTACATTTTTTATTTTTAAAATTTTTTTTTTTATTTTTAAAATTATTTTTTTTATTTTTATTTATTAAATTACATTTTTTATTTTTAAAATTACTTTTTTTATTTTTAAAATTATTTTTTTTATTTTTATTTATTAAATTACATTTTTTATTTTTAAAATTACTTTTTTTATTTTTATTTATTAAATTACATTTTTTATTTTTAAAATTTTTTTTTTTATTTTTAAAATTATTTTTTTTATTTTTATTTATTAAATTACATTTTTTATTTTTAAAATTACTTTTTTTATTTTTATTTATTAAATTACATTTTTTATTTTTAAAATTTTTTTTTTTATTTTTAAAATTACTTTTTTAATTTTTATTTATTAAATTACATTTTTTATTTTTAAAATTACATTTTTAATTTTTATTTATTAAATTACATTTTTTATTTTTAAAATTTTTTTTTTTATTTTTAAAATTATTTTTTTTATTTTTATTTATTAAATTACATTTTTTATTTTTAAAATTACTTTTTTTATTTTTATTTATTAAATTACATTTTTTATTTTTATTTATTAAATTACATTTTTTATTTTTAAAATTTTTTTTTTTATTTTTAAAATTACTTTTTTTATTTTTATTTATTAAATTACATTTTTTATTTTTAAAATTACTTTTTTTATTTTTATTTATTAAATTACTTTTTTTATTTTTATTTATTAAATTACATTTTTTATTTTTAAAATTACTTTTTTTATTTTTAAAATTATTTTTTTTATTTTTATTTATTAAATTACATTTTTTATTTTTAAAATTACTTTTTTTATTTTTATTTATTAAATTACATTTTTTATTTTTAAAATTTTTTTTTTTATTTTTAAAATTATTTTTTTTATTTTTATTTATTAAATTACATTTTTTATTTTTAAAATTACTTTTTTTATTTTTATTTATTAAATTACATTTTTTATTTTTAAAATTTTTTTTTTTATTTTTAAAATTACTTTTTTAATTTTTATTTATTAAATTACATTTTTTATTTTTAAAATTACATTTTTAATTTTTATTTATTAAATTACATTTTTTATTTTTAAAATTTTTTTTTTTATTTTTAAAATTATTTTTTTTATTTTTATTTATTAAATTACATTTTTTATTTTTAAAATTACTTTTTTTATTTTTATTTATTAAATTACATTTTTTATTTTTATTTATTAAATTACATTTTTTATTTTTAAAATTTTTTTTTTTATTTTTAAAATTACTTTTTTTATTTTTATTTATTAAATTACATTTTTTATTTTTAAAATTACATTTTTAATTTTTATTTATTAAATTACATTTTTTATTTTTAAAATTTTTTTTTTTATTTTTAAAATTACTTTTTTTATTTTTATTTATTAAATTACATTTTTTATTTTTAAAATTACATTTTTTATTTTTATTTATTAAATTACATTTTTTATTTTTAAAATTTTTTTTTTTATTTTTAAAATTATTTTTTTTATTTTTATTTATTAAATTACATTTTTTATTTTTAAAATTTTTTTTTTTATTTTTAAAATTATTTTTTTTATTTTTATTTATTAAATTACATTTTTTATTTTTAAAATTACTTTTTTTATTTTTATTTATTAAATTACTTTTTTTATTTTTATTTATTAAATTACATTTTTTATTTTTAAAATTTTTTTTTTTATTTTTAAAATTACTTTTTTTATTTTTATTTATTAAATTACATTTTTTATTTTTAAAATTACATTTTTAATTTTTATTTATTAAATTACATTTTTTATTTTTAAAATTTTTTTTTTTATTTTTAAAATTATTTTTTTTATTTTTATTTATTAAATTACATTTTTTATTTTTAAAATTACTTTTTTTATTTTTATTTATTAAATTACATTTTTTATTTTTAAAATTTTTTTTTTTATTTTTAAAATTACTTTTTTAATTTTTATTTATTAAATTATATTTTTTATTTTTAAAATTACATTTTTTATTTTTATTTATTAAATTATATTTTTTATTTTTAAAATTACATTTTTTATTTTTATTTATTAAATTACATTTTTTATTTTTAAAATTACATTTTTAATTTTTATTTATTAAATTACATTTTTTATTTTTAAAATTACATTTTTAATTTTTATTTATTAAATTACATTTTTTATTTTTAAAATTTTTTTTTTTATTTTTAAAATTATTTTTTTTATTTTTATTTATTAAATTACATTTTTTATTTTTAAAATTTTTTTTTTTATTTTTAAAATTACTTTTTTTATTTTTATTTATTAAATTACATTTTTTATTTTTAAAATTACATTTTTAATTTTTATTTATTAAATTACATTTTTTATTTTTAAAATTACATTTTTAATTTTTATTTATTAAATTACATTTTTTATTTTTAAAATTTTTTTTTTTATTTTTAAAATTATTTTTTTTATTTTTATTTATTAAATTACATTTTTTATTTTTAAAATTACTTTTTTTATTTTTATTTATTAAATTACATTTTTTATTTTTAAAATTTTTTTTTTTATTTTTAAAATTACTTTTTTAATTTTTATTTATTAAATTATATTTTTTATTTTTAAAATTACATTTTTTATTTTTATTTATTAAATTATATTTTTTATTTTTAAAATTACATTTTTTATTTTTATTTATTAAATTACATTTTTTATTTTTAAAATTACATTTTTAATTTTTATTTATTAAATTACATTTTTTATTTTTAAAATTTTTTTTTTTATTTTTAAAATTATTTTTTTTATTTTTATTTATTAAATTACATTTTTTATTTTTAAAATTACTTTTTTTATTTTTATTTATTAAATTACATTTTTTATTTTTAAAATTTTTTTTTTTATTTTTAAAATTACTTTTTTAATTTTTATTTATTAAATTATATTTTTTATTTTTAAAATTACATTTTTTATTTTTATTTATTAAATTATATTTTTTATTTTTAAAATTACTTTTTTTATTTTTATTTATTAAATTACATTTTTTATTTTTAAAATTTTTTTTTTTATTTTTAAAATTATTTTTTTTATTTTTATTTATTAAATTACATTTTTTATTTTTAAAATTTTTTTTTTTATTTTTAAAATTACTTTTTTTATTTTTATTTATTAAATTACATTTTTTATTTTTAAAATTACTTTTTTTATTTTTATTTATTAAATTACATTTTTTATTTTTAAAATTTTTTTTTTTATTTTTAAAATTACTTTTTTTATTTTTATTTATTAAATTACATTTTTTATTTTTAAAATTACATTTTTTATTTTTATTTATTAAATTACATTTTTTATTTTTAAAATTTTTTTTTTTATTTTTAAAATTATTTTTTTTATTTTTATTTATTAAATTACATTTTTTATTTTTAAAATTACTTTTTTTATTTTTATTTATTAAATTACATTTTTTATTTTTAAAATTTTTTTTTTTATTTTTAAAATTATTTTTTTTATTTTTATTTATTAAATTACATTTTTTATTTTTAAAATTACTTTTTTTATTTTTATTTATTAAATTACATTTTTTATTTTTAAAATTTTTTTTTTTATTTTTAAAATTACTTTTTTAATTTTTATTTATTAAATTACATTTTTTATTTTTAAAATTACATTTTTAATTTTTATTTATTAAATTACATTTTTTATTTTTAAAATTACATTTTTAATTTTTATTTATTAAATTACATTTTTTATTTTTAAAATTACATTTTTAATTTTTATTTATTAAATTACATTTTTTATTTTTAAAATTTTTTTTTTTATTTTTAAAATTATTTTTTTTATTTTTATTTATTAAATTACATTTTTTATTTTTAAAATTACTTTTTTTATTTTTATTTATTAAATTACATTTTTTATTTTTAAAATTTTTTTTTTTATTTTTAAAATTACTTTTTTAATTTTTATTTATTAAATTATATTTTTTATTTTTAAAATTACATTTTTTATTTTTATTTATTAAATTATATTTTTTATTTTTAAAATTACATTTTTTATTTTTATTTATTAAATTACATTTTTTATTTTTAAAATTACATTTTTAATTTTTATTTATTAAATTACATTTTTTATTTTTAAAATTACATTTTTAATTTTTATTTATTAAATTACATTTTTTATTTTTAAAATTACATTTTTAATTTTTATTTATTAAATTACATTTTTTATTTTTAAAATTTTTTTTTTTATTTTTAAAATTATTTTTTTTATTTTTATTTATTAAATTACATTTTTTATTTTTAAAATTTTTTTTTTTATTTTTAAAATTACTTTTTTTATTTTTATTTATTAAATTACATTTTTTATTTTTAAAATTACATTTTTAATTTTTATTTATTAAATTATATTTTTTATTTTTAAAATTACATTTTTTATTTTTATTTATTAAATTACATTTTTTATTTTTAAAATTACATTTTTAATTTTTATTTATTAAATTACATTTTTTATTTTTAAAATTACATTTTTTATTTTTATTTATTAAATTACATTTTTTATTTTTAAAATTACATTTTTAATTTTTATTTATTAAATTACATTTTTTATTTTTAAAATTACATTTTTAATTTTTATTTATTAAATTACATTTTTTATTTTTAAATTTTTTTTTTTTATTTTTAAAATTATTTTTTTTATTTTTATTTATTAAATTACATTTTTTATTTTTAAAATTTTTTTTTTTATTTTTAAAATTACTTTTTAATTTTTATTTATTAAATTATATTTTTTATTTTTAAAATTACATTTTTAATTTTTATTTATTAAATTACATTTTTTATTTTTAAATTTTTTTTTTTTATTTTTAAAATTATTTTTTTTATTTTTATTTATTAAATTACATTTTTTATTTTTAAAATTTTTTTTTTTATTTTTAAAATTATTTTTTTTATTTTTATTTATTAAATTACATTTTTTATTTTTAAAATTTTTTTTTTTATTTTTAAAATTACTTTTTTAATTTTTATTTATTAAATTATATTTTTTATTTTTAAAATTACATTTTTTATTTTTATTTATTAAATTACATTTTTTATTTTTAAAATTACATTTTTAATTTTTATTTATTAAATTACATTTTTTATTTTTAAAATTACATTTTTAATTTTTATTTATTAAATTACATTTTTTATTTTTAAATTTTTTTTTTTTATTTTTAAAATTATTTTTTTTATTTTTATTTATTAAATTACATTTTTTATTTTTAAAATTATTTTTTTTATTTTTATTTATTAAATTACATTTTTTATTTTTAAAATTACATTTTTAATTTTTATTTATTAAATTACATTTTTTATTTTTAAAATTTTTTTTTTTATTTTTAAAATTATTTTTTTTATTTTTATTTATTAAATTACATTTTTTATTTTTAAAATTTTTTTTTTTATTTTTAAAATTACTTTTTTTATTTTTATTTATTAAATTACATTTTTTATTTTTAAAATTTTTTTTTTTATTTTTAAAATTACTTTTTTTATTTTTATTTATTAAATTACATTTTTTATTTTTAAAATTACATTTTTTATTTTTATTTATTAAATTACATTTTTTATTTTTAAAATTTTTTTTTTTATTTTTAAAATTATTTTTTTTATTTTTATTTATTAAATTACATTTTTTATTTTTAAAATTTTTTTTTTTATTTTTAAAATTACTTTTTTAATTTTTATTTATTAAATTACATTTTTTATTTTTAAAATTACATTTTTAATTTTTATTTATTAAATTACATTTTTTATTTTTAAAATTACATTTTTAATTTTTATTTATTAAATTACATTTTTTATTTTTAAAATTTTTTTTTTTATTTTTAAAATTACTTTTTTTATTTTTATTTATTAAATTACATTTTTTATTTTTAAAATTTTTTTTTTTATTTTTAAAATTATTTTTTTTATTTTTATTTATTAAATTACATTTTTTATTTTTAAAATTTTTTTTTTTATTTTTAAAATTATTTTTTTTATTTTTATTTATTAAATTACATTTTTTATTTTTAAAATTATTTTTTTTATTTTTATTTATTAAATTACATTTTTTATTTTTAAAATTTTTTTTTTTATTTTTAAAATTATTTTTTTTATTTTTATTTATTAAATTACATTTTTTATTTTTAAAATTTTTTTTTTTATTTTTAAAATTACTTTTTTTATTTTTATTTATTAAATTACATTTTTTATTTTTAAAATTTTTTTTTTTATTTTTAAAATTATTTTTTTTATTTTTATTTATTAAATTACATTTTTTATTTTTAAAATTATTTTTTTTATTTTTATTTATTAAATTACATTTTTTATTTTTAAAATTTTTTTTTTTATTTTTAAAATTACTTTTTTTATTTTTATTTATTAAATTACATTTTTTATTTTTAAAATTTTTTTTTTTATTTTTAAAATTACTTTTTTTATTTTTATTTATTAAATTACATTTTTTATTTTTAAAATTTTTTTTTTTATTTTTAAAATTATTTTTTTTATTTTTATTTATTAAATTACATTTTTTATTTTTAAAATTACTTTTTTTATTTTTATTTATTAAATTACATTTTTTATTTTTAAAATTTTTTTTTTTATTTTTAAAATTACTTTTTTTATTTTTATTTATTAAATTACATTTTTTATTTTTAAAATTTTTTTTTTTATTTTTAAAATTATTTTTTTTATTTTTATTTATTAAATTACATTTTTTATTTTTAAAATTACATTTTTAATTTTTATTTATTAAATTACATTTTTTATTTTTAAAATTTTTTTTTTTATTTTTAAAATTACTTTTTTAATTTTTATTTATTAAATTATATTTTTTATTTTTAAAACTACATTTTTTATTTTTAAAATTTTTTTTTTTATTTTTAAAATTATTTTTTTTATTTTTATTTATTAAATTACATTTTTTATTTTTAAAATTACATTTTTTATTTTTATTTATTAAATTACATTTTTTATTTTTAAAATTTTTTTTTTTATTTTTAAAATTATTTTTTTTATTTTTATTTATTAAATTACATTTTTTATTTTTAAAATTATTTTTTTTATTTTTATTTATTAAATTACATTTTTTATTTTTAAAATTTTTTTTTTTATTTTTAAAATTATTTTTTTTATTTTTATTTATTAAATTACATTTTTTATTTTTAAAATTTTTTTTTTTATTTTTAAAATTACTTTTTTTATTTTTATTTATTAAATTACATTTTTTATTTTTAAAATTTTTTTTTTTATTTTTAAAATTACTTTTTTTATTTTTATTTATTAAATTACATTTTTTATTTTTAAAATTTTTTTTTTTATTTTTAAAATTATTTTTTTTATTTTTATTTATTAAATTACATTTTTTATTTTTAAAATTACATTTTTAATTTTTATTTATTAAATTACATTTTTTATTTTTAAAATTTTTTTTTTTATTTTTAAAATTACTTTTTTAATTTTTATTTATTAAATTATATTTTTTATTTTTAAAACTACATTTTTTATTTTTAAAATTTTTTTTTTTATTTTTAAAATTATTTTTTTTATTTTTATTTATTAAATTACATTTTTTATTTTTAAAATTATTTTTTTTATTTTTATTTATTAAATTACATTTTTTATTTTTAAAATTTTTTTTTTTATTTTTAAAATTACTTTTTTTATTTTTATTTATTAAATTACATTTTTTATTTTTAAAATTTTTTTTTTTATTTTTAAAATTATTTTTTTTATTTTTATTTATTAAATTACATTTTTTATTTTTAAAATTACTTTTTTTATTTTTATTTATTAAATTACATTTTTTATTTTTAAAATTTTTTTTTTTATTTTTAAAATTACTTTTTTTATTTTTATTTATTAAATTACATTTTTTATTTTTAAAATTTTTTTTTTTATTTTTAAAATTACTTTTTTTATTTTTATTTATTAAATTACATTTTTTATTTTTAAAATTTTTTTTTTTATTTTTAAAATTATTTTTTTTATTTTTATTTATTAAATTACATTTTTTATTTTTAAAATTATTTTTTTTATTTTTATTTATTAAATTACATTTTTTATTTTTAAAATTTTTTTTTTTATTTTTAAAATTGCTTTTTTTATTTTTTTTATTTTTATTTATTAAATTACATTTTTTATTTTTAAAATTACTTTTTTTATTTTTATTTATTAAATTACATTTTTTATTTTTAAAATTTTTTTTTTTATTTTTAAAATTACTTTTTTTATTTTTATTTATTAAATTACATTTTTTATTTTTAAAATTTTTTTTTTTATTTTTAAAATTATTTTTTTTATTTTTATTTATTAAATTACATTTTTTATTTTTAAAATTTTTTTTTTTATTTTTAAAATTACTTTTTTTATTTTTATTTATTAAATTACATTTTTTATTTTTAAAATTTTTTTTTTTATTTTTAAAATTACTTTTTTTATTTTTATTTATTAAATTACATTTTTTATTTTTAAAATTACATTTTTTATTTTTATTTATTAAATTACATTTTTTATTTTTAAAATTTTTTTTTTTATTTTTAAAATTATTTTTTTTATTTTTATTTATTAAATTACATTTTTTATTTTTAAAATTATATTTTTTATTTTTAAAATTGCTTTTTTTATTTTTATTTATTAAATTACATTTTTTATTTTTAAAATTATATTTTTTATTTTTAAAATTATTTTTTTTATTTTTAAAATTGCTTTTTTTATTTTTATTTATTAAATTACATTTTTTATTTTTAAAATTATATTTTTTATTTTTAAAATTGCTTTTTTTATTTTTATTTATTAAATTACATTTTTTATTTTTAAAATTATATTTTTTATTTTTAAAATTATTTTTTTTATTTTTATTTATTCAATTACATTTTTTATTTTTAAAATTGCTTTTTTTATTTTTATTTATTAAATTACATTTTTTATTTTTAAAATTGCTTTTTTTATTTTTATTTATTAAATTACATTTTTTATTTTTAAAATTATATTTTTTATTTTTAAAATTATTTTTTTTATTTTTAAAATTGCTTTTTTTATTTTTATTTATTAAATTACATTTTTTATTTTTAAAATTATATTTTTTATTTTTAAAATTATTTTTTTTATTTTTATTTATTCAATTACATTTTTTATTTTTAAAATTGCTTTTTTTATTTTTATTTATTCAATTACATTTTTTATTTTTAAAATTGCTTTTTTTATTTTTATTTATTAAATTACATTTTTTATTTTTAAAATTATATTTTTTATTTTTAAAATTATTTTTTTTATTTTTAAAATTGCTTTTTTTATTTTTATTTATTAAATTACATTTTTTATTTTTAAAATTATATTTTTTATTTTTAAAATTGCTTTTTTTATTTTTATTTATTAAATTACATTTTTTATTTTTAAAATTATATTTTTTATTTTTAAAATTATTTTTTTTATTTTTATTTATTCAATTACATTTTTTATTTTTAAAATTGCTTTTTTTATTTTTATTTATTAAATTACATTTTTTATTTTTAAAATTATATTTTTTATTTTTAAAATTATTTTTTTTATTTTTAAAATTATTTTTTTTATTTTTATTTATTAAATTACATTTTTTATTTTTAAAATTTTTTTTTTTATTTTTAAAATTACTTTTTTTATTTTTATTTATTAAATTACATTTTTTATTTTTAAAATTTTTTTTTTTATTTTTAAAATTATTTTTTTTATTTTTATTTATTAAATTACATTTTTTATTTTTAAAATTATATTTTTTATTTTTAAAATTGCTTTTTTTATTTTTATTTATTAAATTACATTTTTTATTTTTAAAATTATATTTTTTATTTTTAAAATTATTTTTTTTATTTTTAAAATTGCTTTTTTTATTTTTATTTATTCAATTACATTTTTTATTTTTAAAATTATATTTTTTATTTTTAAAATTATTTTTTTTATTTTTAAAATTGCTTTTTTTATTTTTATTTATTAAATTACATTTTTTATTTTTAAAATTATATTTTTTATTTTTAAAATTATTTTTTTTATTTTTATTTATTAAATTACATTTTTTATTTTTAAAATTATATTTTTTATTTTTAAAATTGCTTTTTTTATTTTTATTTATTAAATTACATTTTTTATTTTTAAAATTATATTTTTTATTTTTAAAATTGCTTTTTTTATTTTTATTTATTAAATTACATTTTTTATTTTTAAAATTATATTTTTTATTTTTAAAATTGCTTTTTTTATTTTTATTTATTCAATTACATTTTTTATTTTTAAAATTATATTTTTTATTTTTAAAATTATTTTTTTTATTTTTAAAATTGCTTTTTTTATTTTTATTTATTAAATTACATTTTTTATTTTTAAAATTATATTTTTTATTTTTAAAATTATTTTTTTTATTTTCATTTATTAAATTACATTTTTTATTTTTAAAATTATATTTTTTATTTTTAAAATTGCTTTTTTTATTTTTATTTATTAAATTACATTTTTTATTTTTAAAATTATATTTTTTATTTTTAAAATTATTTTTTTTATTTTTAAAATTGCTTTTTTTATTTTTATTTATTAAATTACATTTTTTATTTTTAAAATTATATTTTTTATTTTTAAAATTGCTTTTTTTATTTTTATTTATTAAATTACATTTTTTATTTTTAAAATTATATTTTTTATTTTTAAAATTATTTTTTTTATTTTTATTTATTCAATTACATTTTTTATTTTTAAAATTGCTTTTTTTATTTTTATTTATTAAATTACATTTTTTATTTTTAAAATTATATTTTTTATTTTTAAAATTGCTTTTTTTATTTTTATTTATTAAATTACATTTTTTATTTTTAAAATTATATTTTTTATTTTTAAAATTGCTTTTTTTATTTTTATTTATTAAATTACATTTTTTATTTTTAAAATTATATTTTTTATTTTTAAAATTGCTTTTTTTATTTTTATTTATTAAATTACATTTTTTATTTTTAAAATTATATTTTTTATTTTTAAAATTGCTTTTTTTATTTTTATTTATTAAATTACATTTTTTATTTTTAAAATTATATTTTTTATTTTTAAAATTGCTTTTTTTATTTTTATTTATTAAATTACATTTTTTATTTTTAAAATTATATTTTTTATTTTTAAAATTGCTTTTTCTATTTTTATTTATTAAATTACATTTTTTATTTTTAAAATTATTTTTTTTATTTTTATTTATTAAATTACATTTTTTATTTTTAAAATTATATTTTTTATTTTTAAAATTGCTTTTTTTATTTTTATTTATTAAATTACATTTTTTATTTTTAAAATTATATTTTTTATTTTTAAAATTGCTTTTTTTATTTTTATTTATTAAATTACATTTTTTATTTTTATTTATTAAATTACATTTTTTATTTTTAAAATTATATTTTTTATTTTTAAAATTGCTTTTTTTATTTTTATTTATTCAATTACATTTTTTATTTTTAAAATTATATTTTTTATTTTTAAAATTATTTTTTTTATTTTTAAAATTGCTTTTTTTATTTTTATTTATTAAATTACATTTTTTATTTTTAAAATTATATTTTTTATTTTTAAAATTATTTTTTTTATTTTTATTTATTAAATTACATTTTTTATTTTTAAAATTATATTTTTTATTTTTAAAATTGCTTTTTTTATTTTTATTTATTAAATTACATTTTTTATTTTTAAAATTATATTTTTTATTTTTAAAATTGCTTTTTTTATTTTTATTTATTAAATTACATTTTTTATTTTTAAAATTATATTTTTTATTTTTAAAATTGCTTTTTTTATTTTTATTTATTCAATTACATTTTTTATTTTTAAAATTATATTTTTTATTTTTAAAATTGCTTTTTTTATTTTTATTTATTAAATTACATTTTTTATTTTTAAAATTATATTTTTTATTTTTAAAATTGCTTTTTTTATTTTTATTTATTAAATTACATTTTTTATTTTTAAAATTATATTTTTTATTTTTAAAATTGCTTTTTTTATTTTTATTTATTCAATTACATTTTTTATTTTTAAAATTATATTTTTTATTTTTAAAATTATTTTTTTTATTTTTAAAATTGCTTTTTTTATTTTTATTTATTAAATTACATTTTTTATTTTTAAAATTATATTTTTTATTTTTAAAATTATTTTTTTTATTTTTATTTATTAAATTACATTTTTTATTTTTAAAATTATATTTTTTATTTTTAAAATTGCTTTTTTTATTTTTATTTATTAAATTACATTTTTTATTTTTAAAATTATATTTTTTATTTTTAAAATTGCTTTTTTTATTTTTATTTATTAAATTACATTTTTTATTTTTAAAATTATATTTTTTATTTTTAAAATTATTTTTTTTATTTTTATTTATTAAATTACATTTTTTATTTTTAAAATTATATTTTTTATTTTTAAAATTGCTTTTTTTATTTTTATTTATTAAATTACATTTTTTATTTTTAAAATTATATTTTTTATTTTTAAAATTATTTTTTTTATTTTTATTTATTAAATTACATTTTTTATTTTTAAAATTATATTTTTTATTTTTAAAATTGCTTTTTTTATTTTTATTTATTAAATTACATTTTTTATTTTTAAAATTATATTTTTTATTTTTAAAATTGCTTTTTTTATTTTTATTTATTAAATTACATTTTTTATTTTTAAAATTATATTTTTTATTTTTAAAATTGCTTTTTTTATTTTTATTTATTCAATTACATTTTTTATTTTTAAAATTATATTTTTTATTTTTAAAATTATTTTTTTTATTTTTAAAATTGCTTTTTTTATTTTTATTTATTAAATTACATTTTTTATTTTTAAAATTATATTTTTTATTTTTAAAATTATTTTTTTTATTTTTATTTATTAAATTACATTTTTTATTTTTAAAATTATATTTTTTATTTTTAAAATTGCTTTTTTTATTTTTATTTATTAAATTACATTTTTTATTTTTAAAATTATATTTTTTATTTTTAAAATTGCTTTTTTTATTTTTATTTATTAAATTACATTTTTTATTTTTAAAATTATATTTTTTATTTTTAAAATTGCTTTTTTTATTTTTATTTATTCAATTACATTTTTTATTTTTAAAATTATATTTTTTATTTTTAAAATTATTTTTTTTATTTTTATTTATTAAATTACATTTTTTATTTTTAAAATTATATTTTTTATTTTTAAAATTGCTTTTTTTATTTTTATTTATTAAATTACATTTTTTATTTTTAAAATTATATTTTTTATTTTTAAAATTGCTTTTTTTATTTTTATTTATTAAATTACATTTTTTATTTTTAAAATTATATTTTTTATTTTTAAAATTATTTTTTTTATTTTTATTTATTAAATTACATTTTTTATTTTTAAAATTATATTTTTTATTTTTAAAATTGCTTTTTTTATTTTTATTTATTAAATTACATTTTTTATTTTTAAAATTATATTTTTTATTTTTAAAATTGCTTTTTTTATTTTTATTTATTAAATTACATTTTTTATTTTTAAAATTATATTTTTTATTTTTAAAATTATTTTTTTTATTTTTATTTATTAAATTACATTTTTTATTTTTAAAATTATATTTTTTATTTTTAAAATTGCTTTTTTTATTTTTATTTATTAAATTACATTTTTTATTTTTAAAATTATATTTTTTATTTTTAAAATTGCTTTTTTTATTTTTATTTATTAAATTACATTTTTTATTTTTAAAATTATATTTTTTATTTTTAAAATTATTTTTTTTATTTTTATTTATTCAATTACATTTTTTATTTTTAAAATTGCTTTTTTTATTTTTATTTATTAAATTACATTTTTTATTTTTAAAATTATATTTTTTATTTTTAAAATTGCTTTTTTTATTTTTATTTATTAAATTACATTTTTTATTTTTAAAATTATATTTTTTATTTTTAAAATTGCTTTTTTTATTTTTATTTATTAAATTACATTTTTTATTTTTAAAATTATATTTTTTATTTTTAAAATTGCTTTTTTTATTTTTATTTATTAAATTACATTTTTTATTTTTAAAATTATATTTTTTATTTTTAAAATTGCTTTTTTTATTTTTATTTATTAAATTACATTTTTTATTTTTAAAATTATATTTTTTATTTTTAAAATTATTTTTTTTATTTTTATTTATTCAATTACATTTTTTATTTTTAAAATTGCTTTTTTTATTTTTATTTATTAAATTACATTTTTTATTTTTAAAATTATATTTTTTATTTTTAAAATTGCTTTTTTTATTTTTATTTATTAAATTACATATTTTATTTTTAAAATTATATTTTTTATTTTTAAAATTGCTTTTTTTATTTTTATTTATTAAATTACATTTTTTATTTTTAAAATTATATTTTTTATTTTTAAAATTATTTTTTTTATTTTTATTTATTCAATTACATTTTTTATTTTTAAAATTGCTTTTTTTATTTTTATTTATTAAATTACATTTTTTATTTTTAAAATTATATTTTTTATTTTTAAAATTGCTTTTTTTATTTTTATTTATTAAATTACATTTTTTATTTTTAAAATTATATTTTTTATTTTTAAAATTATTTTTTTTATTTTTATTTATTCAATTACATTTTTTATTTTTAAAATTGCTTTTTTTATTTTTATTTATTAAATTACATTTTTTATTTTTAAAATTACATTTTTTATTTTTAAAATTGCTTTTTTTATTTTTATTTATTAAATTACATTTTTTATTTTTAAAATTATATTTTTTATTTTTAAAATTGCTTTTTTTATTTTTATTTATTAAATTACATTTTTTATTTTTAAAATTATATTTTTTATTTTTAAAATTGCTTTTTTTATTTTTATTTATTAAATTACATTTTTTATTTTTAAAATTATATTTTTTATTTTTAAAATTGCTTTTTTTATTTTTATTTATTAAATTACATTTTTTATTTTTAAAATTATATTTTTTATTTTTAAAATTATTTTTTTTATTTTTATTTATTCAATTATATTTTTTATTTTTAAAATTGCTTTTTTTATTTTTATTTATTAAATTACATTTTTTATTTTTAAAATTATATTTTTTATTTTTAAAATTGCTTTTTTTATTTTTATTTATTAAATTACATTTTTTATTTTTAAAATTATATTTTTTATTTTTAAAATTGCTTTTTTTATTTTTATTTATTAAATTACATTTTTTATTTTTAAAATTATATTTTTTATTTTTAAAATTATTTTTTTTATTTTTATTTATTCAATTACATTTTTTATTTTTAAAATTGCTTTTTTTATTTTTATTTATTAAATTACATTTTTTATTTTTAAAATTATATTTTTTATTTTTAAAATTGCTTTTTTTATTTTTATTTATTAAATTACATTTTTTATTTTTAAAATTATATTTTTTATTTTTAAAATTGCTTTTTTTATTTTTATTTATTAAATTACATTTTTTATTTTTAAAATTATATTTTTTATTTTTAAAATTATTTTTTTTATTTTTATTTATTCAATTACATTTTTTATTTTTAAAATTGCTTTTTTTATTTTTATTTATTAAATTACATTTTTTATTTTTAAAATTATATTTTTTATTTTTAAAATTGCTTTTTTTATTTTTATTTATTAAATTACATTTTTTATTTTTAAAATTGCTTTTTTTATTTTTATTTATTAAATTACATTTTTTATTTTTAAAATTATATTTTTTATTTTTAAAATTGCTTTTTTTATTTTTATTTATTAAATTACATTTTTTATTTTTAAAATTGCTTTTTTTATTTTTATTTATTAAATTACATTTTTTATTTTTAAAATTATATTTTTTATTTTTAAAATTGCTTTTTTTATTTTTATTTATTCAATTACATTTTTTATTTTTAAAATTATATTTTTTATTTTTAAAATTATTTTTTTTATTTTTAAAATTGCTTTTTTTATTTTTATTTATTAAATTACATTTTTTATTTTTAAAATTATATTTTTTATTTTTAAAATTATTTTTTTTATTTTTATTTATTAAATTACATTTTTTATTTTTAAAATTATATTTTTTATTTTTAAAATTGCTTTTTTTATTTTTATTTATTAAATTACATTTTTTATTTTTAAAATTATTTATTTTTTTATTTTTATTTATTCAATTACATTTTTTATTTTTAAAATTGCTTTTTTTATTTTTATTTATTAAATTACATTTTTTATTTTTAAAATTATATTTTTTATTTTTAAAATTGCTTTTTTTATTTTTATTTATTAAATTACATTTTTTATTTTTAAAATTGCTTTTTTTATTTTTATTTATTAAATTACATTTTTTATTTTTAAAATTATATTTTTTATTTTTAAAATTATTTTTTTTATTTTTATTTATTCAATTACATTTTTTATTTTTAAAATTGCTTTTTTTATTTTTATTTATTAAATTACATTTTTTATTTTTAAAATTATATTTTTTATTTTTAAAATTGCTTTTTTTATTTTTATTTATTAAATTACATTTTTTATTTTTAAAATTATATTTTTTATTTTTAAAATTATTTTTTTTATTTTTATTTATTCAATTACATTTTTTATTTTTAAAATTGCTTTTTTTATTTTTATTTATTAAATTACATTTTTTATTTTTAAAATTATATTTTTTATTTTTAAAATTATTTTTTTTATTTTTATTTATTCAATTACATTTTTTATTTTTAAAATTGCTTTTTTTATTTTTATTTATTAAATTACATTTTTTATTTTTAAAATTATATTTTTTATTTTTAAAATTATTTTTTTTATTTTTATTTATTAAATTACATTTTTTATTTTTAAAATTATATTTTTTATTTTTAAAATTGCTTTTTTTATTTTTATTTATTAAATTATATTTTTTATTTTTAAAATTATATTTTTTATTTTTAAAATTATTTTTTTTATTTTTATTTATTAAATTACATTTTTTATTTTTAAAATTATATTTTTTATTTTTAAAATTGCTTTTTTTATTTTTATTTATTAAATTACATTTTTTATTTTTAAAATTATATTTTTTATTTTTAACATTGCTTTTTTTATTTTTATTTATTAAATTACATTTTTTATTTTTAAAATTATATTTTTTATTTTTAAAATTGCTTTTTTTATTTTTATTTATTCAATTACATTTTTTATTTTTAAAATTATATTTTTTATTTTTAAAATTATTTTTTTTATTTTTAAAATTGCTTTTTTTATTTTTATTTATTAAATTACATTTTTTATTTTTAAAATTATATTTTTTATTTTTAAAATTATTTTTTTTATTTTTATTTATTAAATTACATTTTTTATTTTTAAAATTATATTTTTTATTTTTAAAATTGCTTTTTTTATTTTTATTTATTAAATTACATTTTTTATTTTTAAAATTATATTTTTTATTTTTAAAATTGCTTTTTTTATTTTTATTTATTAAATTACATTTTTTATTTTTAAAATTATATTTTTTATTTTTAAAATTGCTTTTTTTATTTTTATTTATTAAATTACATTTTTTATTTTTAAAATTATATTTTTTATTTTTAACATTGCTTTTTTTATTTTTATTTATTAAATTACATTTTTTATTTTTAAAATTATATTTTTTATTTTTAAAATTGCTTTTTTTATTTTTATTTATTCAATTACATTTTTTATTTTTAAAATTATATTTTTTATTTTTAAAATTATTTTTTTTATTTTTAAAATTGCTTTTTTTATTTTTATTTATTAAATTACATTTTTTATTTTTAAAATTATATTTTTTATTTTTAAAATTATTTTTTTTATTTTTATTTATTAAATTACATTTTTTATTTTTAAAATTATATTTTTTATTTTTAAAATTGCTTTTTTTATTTTTATTTATTAAATTACATTTTTTATTTTTAAAATTATATTTTTTATTTTTAAAATTGCTTTTTTTATTTTTATTTATTAAATTACATTTTTTATTTTTAAAATTATATTTTTTATTTTTAACATTGCTTTTTTTATTTTTATTTATTAAATTACATTTTTTATTTTTAAAATTATATTTTTTATTTTTAAAATTGCTTTTTTTATTTTTATTTATTCAATTACATTTTTTATTTTTAAAATTATATTTTTTATTTTTAAAATTATTTTTTTTATTTTTAAAATTGCTTTTTTTATTTTTATTTATTAAATTACATTTTTTATTTTTAAAATTATATTTTTTATTTTTAAAATTATTTTTTTTATTTTTATTTATTAAATTACATTTTTTATTTTTAAAATTATATTTTTTATTTTTAAAATTGCTTTTTTTATTTTTATTTATTAAATTACATTTTTTATTTTTAAAATTATATTTTTTATTTTTAAAATTGCTTTTTTTATTTTTATTTATTAAATTACATTTTTTATTTTTAAAATTATATTTTTTATTTTTAAAATTATTTTTTTTATTTTTATTTATTCAATTACATTTTTTATTTTTAAAATTGCTTTTTTTATTTTTATTTATTAAATTACATTTTTTATTTTTAAAATTATATTTTTTATTTTTAAAATTGCTTTTTTTATTTTTATTTATTAAATTACATTTTTTATTTTTAAAATTATATTTTTTATTTTTAAAATTATTTTTTTTATTTTTATTTATTCAATTACATTTTTTATTTTTAAAATTGCTTTTTTTATTTTTATTTATTAAATTACATTTTTTATTTTTAAAATTATATTTTTTATTTTTAAAATTATTTTTTTTATTTTTATTTATTCAATTACATTTTTTATTTTTAAAATTGCTTTTTTTATTTTTATTTATTAAATTACATTTTTTATTTTTAAAATTATATTTTTTATTTTTAAAATTATTTTTTTTATTTTTATTTATTAAATTACATTTTTTATTTTTAAAATTATATTTTTTATTTTTAAAATTGCTTTTTTTATTTTTATTTATTAAATTATATTTTTTATTTTTAAAATTATATTTTTTATTTTTAAAATTATTTTTTTTATTTTTATTTATTAAATTACATTTTTTATTTTTAAAATTATATTTTTTATTTTTAAAATTGCTTTTTTTATTTTTATTTATTAAATTACATTTTTTATTTTTAAAATTATATTTTTTATTTTTAAAATTGCTTTTTTTATTTTTATTTATTCAATTACATTTTTTATTTTTAAAATTATATTTTTTATTTTTAAAATTATTTTTTTTATTTTTAAAATTATTTTTTTTATTTTTATTTATTAAATTACATTTTTTATTTTTAAAATTATATTTTTTATTTTTAAAATTGCTTTTTTTATTTTTATTTATTAAATTACATTTTTTATTTTTAAAATTATATTTTTTATTTTTAAAATTGCTTTTTTTATTTTTATTTATTAAATTACATTTTTTATTTTTAAAATTATATTTTTTATTTTTAAAATTATTTTTTTTATTTTTATTTATTAAATTACATTTTTTATTTTTAAAATTATATTTTTTATTTTTAAAATTGCTTTTTTTATTTTTATTTATTAAATTACATTTTTTATTTTTAAAATTATATTTTTTATTTTTAAAATTGCTTTTTTTATTTTTATTTATTAAATTACATTTTTTATTTTTAAAATTATATTTTTTATTTTTAAAATTATTTTTTTTATTTTTATTTATTCAATTACATTTTTTATTTTTAAAATTGCTTTTTTTATTTTTATTTATTAAATTACATTTTTTATTTTTAAAATTATATTTTTTATTTTTAAAATTGCTTTTTTTATTTTTATTTATTAAATTACATTTTTTATTTTTAAAATTATATTTTTTATTTTTAAAATTGCTTTTTTTATTTTTATTTATTAAATTACATTTTTTATTTTTAAAATTATATTTTTTATTTTTAAAATTGCTTTTTTTATTTTTATTTATTAAATTACATTTTTTATTTTTAAAATTATATTTTTTATTTTTAAAATTGCTTTTTTTATTTTTAATATTACTTTTTTTATTTTTATTTATTAAATTACATTTTTTATTTTTAAAATTACTTTTTTTATTTTTATTTATTAAATTACATTTTTTATTTTTAATATTACTTTTTTTATTTTTATTTATTAAATTATATTTTTTATTTTTAAAATTATATTTTTTATTTTTAATATTACTTTTTTTATTTTTATTTATTAAATTACATTTTTTATTTTTAATATTACATTTTTTATTTTTATTTATTAAATTTCATTTTTTATTTTTAAAATTATTTTTTTTATTTTTAAAATTATATTTTTTATTTTTAATATTACTTTTTTTATTTTTATTTATTAAATTACATTTTTTATTTTTATTTATTAAATTACATTTTTTATTTTTAAAATTATATTTTTTATTTTTAAAATTATATTTTTTATTTTTAATATTACTTTTTTTATTTTTATTTATTAAATTACATTTTTTATTTTTATTTATTAAATTACATTTTTTATTTTTAAAATTATATTTTTTATTTTTAATATTACTTTTTTTATTTTTATTTATTAAATTATATTTTTTATTTTTAAAATTATATTTTTTATTTTTAATATTACTTTTTTTATTTTTATTTATTAAATTACATTTTTTATTTTTATTTATTAAATTACATTTTTTATTTTTAAAATTATATTTTTTATTTTTAAAATTATATTTTTTATTTTTAATATTACTTTTTTTATTTTTATTTATTAAATTACATTTTTTATTTTTAAAATTATTTTTTTTATTTTTAAAATTATATTTTTTATTTTTAATATTACTTTTTTTATTTTTATTTATTAAATTACATTTTTTATTTTTAAAATTACTTTTTTTATTTTTATTTATTAAATTACATTTTTTATTTTTAATATTACTTTTTTTATTTTTATTTATTAAATTATATTTTTTATTTTTAAAATTATATTTTTTATTTTTAATATTACTTTTTTTATTTTTATTTATTAAATTACATTTTTTATTTTTAAAATTACTTTTTTTATTTTTATTTATTAAATTACATTTTTTATTTTTAATATTACTTTTTTTATTTTTATTTATTAAATTACATTTTTTATTTTTAAAATTATATTTTTTATTTTTAAAATTATATTTTTTATTTTTAATATTACTTTTTTTATTTTTATTTATTAAATTACATTTTTTATTTTTAAAATTATTTTTTTTATTTTTAAAATTATATTTTTTATTTTTAATATTACTTTTTTTATTTTTATTTATTAAATTACATTTTTTATTTTTAAAATTACTTTTTTTATTTTTATTTATTAAATTACATTTTTTATTTTTAAAATTGCTTTTTTTATTTTTATTTATTAAATTACATTTTTTATTTTTAAAATTATTTTTTTTATTTTTAAAATTATTTTTTTTATTTTTATTTATTAAATTACATTTTTTATTTTTAAAATCATTTTTTTTATTTTTATTTATTAAATTACATTTTTTATTTTTAAAATCATTTTTTTTATTTTTATTTATTAAATTACATTTTTTATTTTTAAAATCATTTTTTTAATTTTTATTTATTAAATTACATTTTTTATTTTTAAAATTATATTTTTTATTTTTAATATTACTTTTTTTATTTTTATTTATTAAATTACATTTTTTATTTTTATTTATTAAATTACATTTTTTATTTTTAAAATTATATTTTTTATTTTTAAAATTATATTTTTTATTTTTAATATTACTTTTTTTATTTTTATTTATTAAATTACATTTTTTATTTTTAAAATTATTTTTTTTATTTTTAAAATTATATTTTTTATTTTTAATATTACTTTTTTTATTTTTATTTATTAAATTACATTTTTTATTTTTAAAATTACTTTTTTTATTTTTATTTATTAAATTACATTTTTTATTTTTAATATTACTTTTTTTATTTTTATTTATTAAATTACATTTTTTATTTTTAAAATTATATTTTTTATTTTTAAAATTATATTTTTTATTTTTAATATTACTTTTTTTATTTTTATTTATTAAATTACATTTTTTATTTTTAAAATTATTTTTTTTATTTTTAAAATTATATTTTTTATTTTTAATATTACTTTTTTTATTTTTATTTATTAAATTACATTTTTTATTTTTAAAATTACTTTTTTTATTTTTATTTATTAAATTACATTTTTTATTTTTAAAATTGCTTTTTTTATTTTTATTTATTAAATTACATTTTTTATTTTTAAAATTATTTTTTTTATTTTTAAAATTATATTTTTTATTTTTAATATTACTTTTTTTATTTTTATTTATTAAATTACATTTTTTATTTTTAATATTACTTTTTTTATTTTTATTTATTAAATTACATTTTTTATTTTTATTTATTAAATTACATTTTTTATTTTTAAAATTATATTTTTTATTTTTAAAATTATATTTTTTATTTTTAATATTACTTTTTTTATTTTTATTTATTAAATTACATTTTTTATTTTTATTTATTAAATTACATTTTTTATTTTTAAAATTATATTTTTTATTTTTAATATTACTTTTTTTATTTTTATTTATTAAATTATATTTTTTATTTTTAAAATTATATTTTTTATTTTTAAAATTGCTTTTTTTATTTTTATTTATTAAATTACATTTTTTATTTTTAAAATTATATTTTTTATTTTTAAAATTGCTTTTTTTATTTTTATTTATTAAATTACATTTTTTATTTTTAAAATTATATTTTTTATTTTTAAAATTATTTTTTTTATTTTTATTTATTAAATTACATTTTTTATTTTTAAAATTATATTTTTTATTTTTAAAATTGCTTTTTTTATTTTTATTTATTAAATTACATTTTTTATTTTTAAAATTATATTTTTTATTTTTAAAATTGCTTTTTTTATTTTTATTTATTAAATTACATTTTTTATTTTTAAAATTATATTTTTTATTTTTAAAATTATTTTTTTTATTTTTATTTATTCAATTACATTTTTTATTTTTAAAATTGCTTTTTTTATTTTTATTTATTAAATTACATTTTTTATTTTTAAAATTATATTTTTTATTTTTAAAATTGCTTTTTTTATTTTTATTTATTAAATTACATTTTTTATTTTTAAAATTATATTTTTTATTTTTAAAATTGCTTTTTTTATTTTTATTTATTAAATTACATTTTTTATTTTTAAAATTACTTTTTTTATTTTTATTTATTAAATTACATTTTTTATTTTTAATATTACATTTTTTATTTTTATTTATTAAATTACATTTTTTATTTTTAAAATTATTTTTTTTATTTTTAAAATTATATTTTTTATTTTTAATATTACTTTTTTTATTTTTATTTATTAAATTACATTTTTTATTTTTAAAATTATTTTTTTTATTTTTAAAATTATATTTTTTATTTTTAATATTACTTTTTTTATTTTTATTTATTAAATTACATTTTTTATTTTTATTTATTAAATTACATTTTTTATTTTTAAAATTATATTTTTTATTTTTAAAATTATATTTTTTATTTTTAATATTACTTTTTTTATTTTTATTTATTAAATTACATTTTTTATTTTTATTTATTAAATTACATTTTTTATTTTTAAAATTATATTTTTTATTTTTAATATTACTTTTTTTATTTTTATTTATTAAATTATATTTTTTATTTTTAAAATTATATTTTTTATTTTTAATATTACTTTTTTTATTTTTATTTATTAAATTACATTTTTTATTTTTATTTATTAAATTACATTTTTTATTTTTAAAATTATATTTTTTATTTTTAAAATTATATTTTTTATTTTTAATATTACTTTTTTTATTTTTATTTATTAAATTACATTTTTTATTTTTAAAATTATTTTTTTTATTTTTAAAATTATATTTTTTATTTTTAATATTACTTTTTTTATTTTTATTTATTAAATTACATTTTTTATTTTTAAAATTACTTTTTTTATTTTTATTTATTAAATTACATTTTTTATTTTTAATATTACTTTTTTTATTTTTATTTATTAAATTACATTTTTTATTTTTAAAATTATATTTTTTATTTTTAAAATTGCTTTTTTTATTTTTATTTATTAAATTACATTTTTTATTTTTAAAATTATTTTTTTTATTTTTAAAATTATATTTTTTATTTTTAATATTACTTTTTTTATTTTTATTTATTAAATTACATTTTTTATTTTTAAAATTACTTTTTTTATTTTTATTTATTAAATTACATTTTTTATTTTTAATATTACTTTTTTTATTTTTATTTATTAAATTATATTTTTTATTTTTAAAATTATATTTTTTATTTTTAATATTACTTTTTTTATTTTTATTTATTAAATTACATTTTTTATTTTTAATATTACATTTTTTATTTTTATTTATTAAATTACATTTTTTATTTTTAAAATTATTTTTTTTATTTTTAAAATTATATTTTTTATTTTTAATATTACTTTTTTTATTTTTATTTATTAAATTACATTTTTTATTTTTATTTATTAAATTACATTTTTTATTTTTAAAATTATATTTTTTATTTTTAATATTACTTTTTTTATTTTTATTTATTAAATTATATTTTTTATTTTTAAAATTATATTTTTTATTTTTAATATTACTTTTTTTATTTTTATTTATTAAATTACATTTTTTATTTTTATTTATTAAATTACATTTTTTATTTTTAAAATTATATTTTTTATTTTTAAAATTATATTTTTTATTTTTAATATTACTTTTTTTATTTTTATTTATTAAATTATATTTTTTATTTTTAAAATTATATTTTTTATTTTTAATATTACTTTTTTTATTTTTATTTATTAAATTACATTTTTTATTTTTAATATTACATTTTTTATTTTTATTTATTAAATTACATTTTTTATTTTTAAAATTATATTTTTTATTTTTAATATTACTTTTTTTATTTTTATTTATTAAATTACATTTTTTATTTTTAAAATTATTTTTTTTATTTTTAAAATTATATTTTTTATTTTTAATATTACTTTTTTTATTTTTATTTATTAAATTACATTTTTTATTTTTATTTATTAAATTACATTTTTTATTTTTAAAATTATATTTTTTATTTTTAAAATTATATTTTTTATTTTTAATATTACTTTTTTTATTTTTATTTATTAAATTACATTTTTTATTTTTATTTATTAAATTACATTTTTTATTTTTAAAATTATATTTTTTATTTTTAAAATTATATTTTTTATTTTTAATATTACTTTTTTTATTTTTATTTATTAAATTACATTTTTTATTTTTAAAATTATTTTTTTTATTTTTAAAATTATATTTTTTATTTTTAATATTACTTTTTTTATTTTTATTTATTAAATTACATTTTTTATTTTTATTTATTAAATTACATTTTTTATTTTTAAAATTATATTTTTTATTTTTAAAATTATATTTTTTATTTTTAAAATTATTTTTTTTATTTTTAAAATTATATTTTTTATTTTTAATATTACTTTTTTTATTTTTATTTATTAAATTATATTTTTTATTTTTAAAATTACATTTTTTATTTTTATTTATTAAATTACATTTTTTATTTATTAAATTACATTTTTTATTTTTAAAATTATTTTTTTTATTTTTAAAATTATATTTTTTATTTTTAATATTACTTTTTTTATTTTTATTTATTAAATTATATTTTTTATTTTTAAAATTATATTTTTTATTTTTAATATTACATTTTTTATTTTTATTTATTAAATTACATTTTTTATTTTTAAAATTATATTTTTTATTTTTAATATTACTTTTTTTATTTTTATTTATTAAATTACATTTTTTATTTTTAAAATTATATTTTTTATTTTTAATATTACTTTTTTTATTTTTAATATTACTTTTTTTATTTTTATTTATTAAATTACATTTTTTATTTTTATTTATTAAATTACATTTTTTATTTTTATTTATTAAATTACATTTTTTATTTTTAAAATTATATTTTTTATTTTTAATATTACTTTTTTTATTTTTATTTATTAAATTATATTTTTTATTTTTAAAATTATATTTTTTATTTTTAATATTACTTTTTTTATTTTTATTTATTAAATTACATTTTTTATTTTTATTTATTAAATTACATTTTTTATTTTTAAAATTATATTTTTTATTTTTAAAATTATATTTTTTATTTTTAATATTACTTTTTTTATTTTTATTTATTAAATTACATTTTTTATTTTTAATATTACATTTTTTATTTTTATTTATTAAATTACATTTTTTATTTTTAATATTACTTTTTTTATTTTTATTTATTAAATTACATTTTTTATTTTTAATATTACATTTTTTATTTTTATTTATTAAATTACATTTTTTATTTTTAAAATTATTTTTTTTATTTTTAAAATTATATTTTTTATTTTTAAAATTATTTTTTTTATTTTTAAAATTATATTTTTTATTTTTAATATTACTTTTTTTATTTTTATTTATTAAATTATATTTTTTATTTTTAAAATTACATTTTTTATTTTTATTTATTAAATTACATTTTTTATTTATTAAATTACATTTTTTATTTTTAAAATTATTTTTTTTATTTTTAAAATTATATTTTTTATTTTTAATATTACTTTTTTTATTTTTATTTATTAAATTATATTTTTTATTTTTAAAATTATATTTTTTATTTTTAATATTACTTTTTTTATTTTTATTTATTAAATTACATTTTTTATTTTTAATATTACATTTTTTATTTTTATTTATTAAATTACATTTTTTATTTTTAAAATTATATTTTTTATTTTTAATATTACTTTTTTTATTTTTATTTATTAAATTACATTTTTTATTTTTAAAATTATTTTTTTTATTTTTAAAATTATATTTTTTATTTTTAATATTACTTTTTTTATTTTTATTTATTAAATTACATTTTTTATTTTTATTTATTAAATTACATTTTTTATTTTTAAAATTATATTTTTTATTTTTAAAATTATATTTTTTATTTTTAATATTACTTTTTTTATTTTTATTTATTAAATTACATTTTTTATTTTTATTTATTAAATTACATTTTTTATTTTTAAAATTATATTTTTTATTTTTAAAATTATATTTTTTATTTTTAATATTACTTTTTTTATTTTTATTTATTAAATTACATTTTTTATTTTTAAAATTATTTTTTTTATTTTTAAAATTATATTTTTTATTTTTAATATTACTTTTTTTATTTTTATTTATTAAATTACATTTTTTATTTTTATTTATTAAATTACATTTTTTATTTTTAAAATTATATTTTTTATTTTTAAAATTATATTTTTTATTTTTAAAATTATTTTTTTTATTTTTAAAATTATATTTTTTATTTTTAATATTACTTTTTTTATTTTTATTTATTAAATTATATTTTTTATTTTTAAAATTACATTTTTTATTTTTATTTATTAAATTACATTTTTTATTTATTAAATTACATTTTTTATTTTTAAAATTATTTTTTTTATTTTTAAAATTATATTTTTTATTTTTAATATTACTTTTTTTATTTTTATTTATTAAATTATATTTTTTATTTTTAAAATTATATTTTTTATTTTTAATATTACTTTTTTTATTTTTATTTATTAAATTACATTTTTTATTTTTAATATTACATTTTTTATTTTTATTTATTAAATTACATTTTTTATTTTTAAAATTATATTTTTTATTTTTAATATTACTTTTTTTATTTTTATTTATTAAATTACATTTTTTATTTTTAAAATTATTTTTTTTATTTTTAAAATTATATTTTTTATTTTTAATATTACTTTTTTTATTTTTATTTATTAAATTACATTTTTTATTTTTATTTATTAAATTACATTTTTTATTTTTAAAATTATATTTTTTATTTTTAAAATTATATTTTTTATTTTTAATATTACTTTTTTTATTTTTATTTATTAAATTACATTTTTTATTTTTATTTATTAAATTACATTTTTTATTTTTAAAATTATATTTTTTATTTTTAAAATTATATTTTTTATTTTTAATATTACTTTTTTTATTTTTATTTATTAAATTACATTTTTTATTTTTAAAATTATTTTTTTTATTTTTAAAATTATATTTTTTATTTTTAATATTACTTTTTTTATTTTTATTTATTAAATTACATTTTTTATTTTTATTTATTAAATTACATTTTTTATTTTTAAAATTATATTTTTTATTTTTAAAATTATATTTTTTATTTTTATTTATTAAATTATATTTTTTATTTTTAAAATTATATTTTTTATTTTTAATATTACTTTTTTTATTTTTATTTATTAAATTACATTTTTTATTTTTAATATTACATTTTTTATTTTTATTTATTAAATTACATTTTTTATTTTTAAAATTATTTTTTTTATTTTTAAAATTATATTTTTTATTTTTAATATTACTTTTTTTATTTTTATTTATTAAATTACATTTTTTATTTTTAAAATTATTTTTTTTATTTTTAAAATTATATTTTTTATTTTTAATATTACTTTTTTTATTTTTATTTATTAAATTATATTTTTTATTTTTAAAATTATATTTTTTATTTTTAATATTACTTTTTTTATTTTTATTTATTAAATTATATTTTTTATTTTTAAAATTATATTTTTTATTTTTAATATTACTTTTTTTATTTTTATTTATTAAATTACATTTTTTATTTTTAATATTACATTTTTTATTTTTATTTATTAAATTACATTTTTTATTTTTAAAATTATTTTTTTTATTTTTAAAATTATATTTTTTATTTTTAATATTACTTTTTTTATTTTTATTTATTAAATTACATTTTTTATTTTTAAAATTATTTTTTTTATTTTTAAAATTATATTTTTTATTTTTAATATTACTTTTTTTATTTTTATTTATTAAATTACATTTTTTATTTTTATTTATTAAATTACATTTTTTATTTTTAAAATTATATTTTTTATTTTTAAAATTATATTTTTTATTTTTAATATTACTTTTTTTATTTTTATTTATTAAATTACATTTTTTATTTTTATTTATTAAATTACATTTTTTATTTTTAAAATTATATTTTTTATTTTTAATATTACTTTTTTTATTTTTATTTATTAAATTATATTTTTTATTTTTAAAATTATATTTTTTATTTTTAATATTACTTTTTTTATTTTTATTTATTAAATTATATTTTTTATTTTTAAAATTATATTTTTTATTTTTAATATTACTTTTTTTATTTTTATTTATTAAATTACATTTTTTATTTTTAATATTACATTTTTTATTTTTATTTATTAAATTACATTTTTTATTTTTAAAATTATTTTTTTTATTTTTAAAATTATATTTTTTATTTTTAATATTACTTTTTTTATTTTTATTTATTAAATTACATTTTTTATTTTTAAAATTATATTTTTTATTTTTAAAATTACTTTTTTTATTTTTATTTATTAAATTACATTTTTTATTTTTAATATTACTTTTTTTATTTTTATTTATTAAATTATATTTTTTATTTTTAAAATTATATTTTTTATTTTTAATATTACTTTTTTTATTTTTATTTATTAAATTACATTTTTTATTTTTAATATTACATTTTTTATTTTTATTTATTAAATTACATTTTTTATTTTTAAAATTATTTTTTTTATTTTTAAAATTATATTTTTTATTTTTAATATTACTTTTTTTATTTTTATTTATTAAATTACATTTTTTATTTTTAAAATTATTTTTTTTATTTTTAAAATTATATTTTTTATTTTTAATATTACTTTTTTTATTTTTATTTATTAAATTACATTTTTTATTTTTATTTATTAAATTACATTTTTTATTTTTAAAATTATATTTTTTATTTTTAAAATTATATTTTTTATTTTTAATATTACTTTTTTTATTTTTATTTATTAAATTACATTTTTTATTTTTAATATTACATTTTTTATTTTTATTTATTAAATTACATTTTTTATTTTTAAAATTATTTTTTTTATTTTTAAAATTATATTTTTTATTTTTAATATTACTTTTTTTATTTTTATTTATTAAATTACATTTTTTATTTTTATTTATTAAATTACATTTTTTATTTTTAAAATTATATTTTTTATTTTTAAAATTATATTTTTTATTTTTAATATTACTTTTTTTATTTTTATTTATTAAATTACATTTTTTATTTTTATTTATTAAATTACATTTTTTATTTTTAAAATTATATTTTTTATTTTTAAAATTATATTTTTTATTTTTAATATTACTTTTTTTATTTTTATTTATTAAATTACATTTTTTATTTTTAATATTACATTTTTTATTTTTATATATTAAATTACATTTTTTATTTTTAAAATTATTTTTTTTATTTTTAAAATTATATTTTTTATTTTTAATATTACTTTTTTTATTTTTATTTATTAAATTACATTTTTTATTTTTAAAATTATTTTTTTTATTTTTAAAATTATATTTTTTATTTTTAATATTACTTTTTTTATTTTTATTTATTAAATTACATTTTTTATTTTTATTTATTAAATTACATTTTTTATTTTTAAAATTATATTTTTTATTTTTAAAATTATATTTTTTATTTTTAATATTACTTTTTTTATTTTTATTTATTAAATTACATTTTTTATTTTTATTTATTAAATTACATTTTTTATTTTTAATATTACATTTTTTATTTTTATTTATTAAATTACATTTTTTATTTTTAAAATTATTTTTTTTATTTTTAAAATTATATTTTTTATTTTTAATATTACTTTTTTTATTTTTATTTATTAAATTACATTTTTTATTTTTAAAATTATTTTTTTTATTTTTAAAATTATATTTTTTATTTTTAATATTACTTTTTTTATTTTTATTTATTAAATTACATTTTTTATTTTTATTTATTAAATTACATTTTTTATTTTTAAAATTATATTTTTTATTTTTAAAATTACTTTTTTTATTTTTATTTATTAAATTACATTTTTTATTTTTAATATTACATTTTTTATTTTTATTTATTAAATTACATTTTTTATTTTTAATATTACATTTTTTATTTTTATTTATTAAATTACATTTTTTATTTTTAAAATTATTTTTTTTATTTTTAAAATTATATTTTTTATTTTTATTTATTAAATTACATTTTTTATTTTTATTTATTAAATTACATTTTTTATTTTTAATATTACATTTTTTATTTTTATTTATTAAATTACATTTTTTATTTTTAAAATTATTTTTTTTATTTTTAAAATTATATTTTTTATTTTTAATATTACTTTTTTTATTTTTATTTATTAAATTACATTTTTTATTTTTATTTATTAAATTACATTTTTTATTTTTAAAATTATATTTTTTATTTTTAAAATTACTTTTTTTATTTTTATTTATTAAATTACATTTTTTATTTTTAATATTACTTTTTTTATTTTTATTTATTAAATTACATTTTTTATTTTTAATATTACATTTTTTATTTTTATTTATTAAATTACATTTTTTATTTTTAAAATTATTTTTTTTATTTTTAAAATTATATTTTTTATTTTTAATATTACTTTTTTTATTTTTATTTATTAAATTACATTTTTTATTTTTAAAATTATTTTTTTTATTTTTAAAATTATATTTTTTATTTTTAATATTACTTTTTTTATTTTTATTTATTAAATTACATTTTTTATTTTTATTTATTAAATTACATTTTTTATTTTTAAAATTATATTTTTTATTTTTAAAATTATATTTTTTATTTTTAATATTACTTTTTTTATTTTTATTTATTAAATTACATTTTTTATTTTTATTTATTAAATTACATTTTTTATTTTTAAAATTATATTTTTTATTTTTAAAATTATATTTTTTATTTTTAATATTACTTTTTTTATTTTTATTTATTAAATTACATTTTTTATTTTTATTTATTAAATTACATTTTTTATTTTTAAAATTATTTTTTTTATTTTTAAAATTATATTTTTTATTTTTAATATTACTTTTTTTATTTTTATTTATTAAATTACATTTTTTATTTTTAAAATTATTTTTTTTATTTTTAAAATTATATTTTTTATTTTTAATATTACTTTTTTTATTTTTATTTATTAAATTACATTTTTTATTTTTATTTATTAAATTACATTTTTTATTTTTAAAATTATATTTTTTATTTTTAAAATTATATTTTTTATTTTTAATATTACTTTTTTTATTTTTATTTATTAAATTACATTTTTTATTTTTATTTATTAAATTACATTTTTTATTTTTAATATTACATTTTTTATTTTTATTTATTAAATTACATTTTTTATTTTTAAAATTATTTTTTTTATTTTTAAAATTATATTTTTTATTTTTAATATTACTTTTTTTATTTTTATTTATTAAATTACATTTTTTATTTTTATTTATTAAATTACATTTTTTATTTTTAAAATTATTTTTTTTATTTTTAAAATTATATTTTTTATTTTTAATATTACTTTTTTTATTTTTATTTATTAAATTATATTTTTTATTTTTAAAATTATATTTTTTATTTTTAATATTACTTTTTTTATTTTTATTTATTAAATTACATTTTTTATTTTTAATATTACATTTTTTATTTTTATTTATTAAATTACATTTTTTATTTTTAAAATTATTTTTTTTATTTTTAAAATTATATTTTTTATTTTTAATATTACTTTTTTTATTTTTATTTATTAAATTACATTTTTTATTTTTAAAATTATATTTTTTATTTTTAAAATTACTTTTTTTATTTTTATTTATTAAATTATATTTTTTATTTTTAAAATTATATTTTTTATTTTTAATATTACTTTTTTTATTTTTATTTATTAAATTATATTTTTTATTTTTAAAATTATATTTTTTATTTTTAATATTACTTTTTTTATTTTTATTTATTAAATTATATTTTTTATTTTTAAAATTATATTTTTTATTTTTAATATTACTTTTTTTATTTTTATTTATTAAATTACATTTTTTATTTTTAATATTACATTTTTTATTTTTATTTATTAAATTACATTTTTTATTTTTAAAATTATTTTTTTTATTTTTAAAATTATATTTTTTATTTTTAATATTACTTTTTTTATTTTTATTTATTAAATTACATTTTTTATTTTTAAAATTATTTTTTTTATTTTTAAAATTATATTTTTTATTTTTAATATTACTTTTTTTATTTTTATTTATTAAATTACATTTTTTATTTTTATTTATTAAATTACATTTTTTATTTTTAAAATTATATTTTTTATTTTTAAAATTATTTTTTTTATTTTTAAAATTATATTTTTTATTTTTAATATTACTTTTTTTATTTTTATTTATTAAATTACATTTTTTATTTTTATTTATTAAATTACATTTTTTATTTTTAAAATTATATTTTTTATTTTTATTTATTAAATTACATTTTTTATTTTTAAAATTATTTTTTTTATTTTTAAAATTATATTTTTTATTTTTAAAATTATATTTTTTATTTTTATTTATTAAATTACATTTTTTATTTTTAAAATTATATTTTTTATTTTTAAAATTATATTTTTTATTTTTAATATTACTTTTTTTATTTTTATTTATTAAATTACATTTTTTATTTTTAAAATTATATTTTTTATTTTTAAAATTATTTTTTTTATTTTTAAAATTATATTTTTTATTTTTAATATTACTTTTTTTATTTTTATTTATTAAATTACATTTTTTATTTTTATTTATTAAATTACATTTTTTATTTTTAATATTATATTTTTTATTTTTAAAATTATTTTTTTTATTTTTAAAATTACTTTTTTTATTTTTATTTATTAAATTACATTTTTTATTTTTAAAATTATTTTTTTTATTTTTAAAATTATATTTTTTATTTTTAATATTACTTTCTTTATTTTTATTTATTAAATTACATTTTTTATTTTTATTTATTAAATTACATTTTTTATTTTTAAAATTATATTTTTTATTTTTAAAATTATTTTTTTTATTTTTAAAATTACTTTTTTTATTTTTATTTATTAAATTACATTTTTTATTTTTAATATTACATTTTTTATTTTTATTTATTAAATTACATTTTTTATTTTTAAAATTATATTTTTTATTTTTAAAATTATATTTTTTATTTTTAATATTACTTTTTTTATTTTTATTTATTAAATTACATTTTTTATTTTTAAAATTATATTTTTTATTTTTAAAATTATATTTTTTATTTTTAATATTACTTTTTTTATTTTTATTTATTAAATTACATTTTTTATTTTTAAAATTATATTTTTTATTTTTAAAATTATTTTTTTTATTTTTAAAATTATATTTTTTATTTTTAATATTACTTTTTTTATTTTTATTTATTAAATTACATTTTTTATTTTTATTTATTAAATTACATTTTTTATTTTTAAAATTATTTTTTTTATTTTTAAAATTATATTTTTTATTTTTAATATTACTTTTTTTATTTTTATTTATTAAATTATATTTTTTATTTTTAAAATTATATTTTTTATTTTTAATATTACTTTTTTTATTTTTATTTATTAAATTACATTTTTTATTTTTATTTATTAAATTACATTTTTTATTTTTAAAATTATATTTTTTATTTTTAAAATTATTTTTTTTATTTTTAAAATTACTTTTTTTATTTTTATTTATTAAATTACATTTTTTATTTTTAATATTACATTTTTTATTTTTATTTATTAAATTACATTTTTTATTTTTATTTATTAAATTACATTTTTTATTTTTATTTATTAAATTACATTTTTTATTTTTAAAATTATTTTTTTTATTTTTAAAATTATATTTTTTATTTTTAATATTACTTTTTTTATTTTTATTTATTAAATTACATTTTTTATTTTTATTTATTAAATTACATTTTTTATTTTTAAAATTATATTTTTTATTTTTAAAATTATATTTTTTATTTTTAATATTACTTTTTTTATTTTTATTTATTAAATTACATTTTTTATTTTTATTTATTAAATTACATTTTTTATTTTTATTTATTAAATTACATTTTTTATTTTTAAAATTATATTTTTTATTTTTAATATTACTTTCTTTATTTTTATTTATTAAATTACATTTTTTATTTTTATTTATTAAATTACATTTTTTATTTTTAAAATTATATTTTTTATTTTTAAAATTATTTTTTTTATTTTTAAAATTACTTTTTTTATTTTTATTTATTAAATTACATTTTTTATTTTTAATATTACATTTTTTATTTTTATTTATTAAATTACATTTTTTATTTTTAAAATTATATTTTTTATTTTTAAAATTATATTTTTTATTTTTAATATTACTTTTTTTATTTTTATTTATTAAATTACATTTTTTATTTTTAAAATTATATTTTTTATTTTTAAAATTATATTTTTTATTTTTAATATTACTTTTTTTATTTTTATTTATTAAATTACATTTTTTATTTTTAAAATTATATTTTTTATTTTTAAAATTATTTTTTTTATTTTTAAAATTATATTTTTTATTTTTAATATTACTTTTTTTATTTTTATTTATTAAATTACATTTTTTATTTTTATTTATTAAATTACATTTTTTATTTTTAAAATTATATTTTTTATTTTTAAAATTATATTTTTTATTTTTAATATTACTTTTTTTATTTTTATTTATTAAATTACATTTTTTATTTTTATTTATTAAATTACATTTTTTATTTTTATTTATTAAATTACATTTTTTATTTTTATTTATTAAATTACATTTTTTATTTTTATTTATTAAATTACATTTTTTATTTTTAAAATTATATTTTTTATTTTTAAAATTATATTTTTTATTTTTAATATTACATTTTTTATTTTTATTTATTAAATTACATTTTTTATTTTTATTTATTAAATTACATTTTTTATTTTTAAAATTATATTTTTTATTTTTAAAATTATATTTTTTATTTTTAATATTACTTTTTTTATTTTTATTTATTAAATTACATTTTTTATTTTTATTTATTAAATTACATTTTTTATTTTTATTTATTAAATTACATTTTTTATTTTTATTTATTAAATTACATTTTTTATTTTTAAAATTATTTTTTTTATTTTTAAAATTATATTTTTTATTTTTAATATTACTTTTTTTATTTTTATTTATTAAATTACATTTTTTATTTTTATTTATTAAATTACATTTTTTATTTTTAAAATTATATTTTTTATTTTTAAAATTATTTTTTTTATTTTTAAAATTACTTTTTTTATTTTTATTTATTAAATTACATTTTTTATTTTTAATATTACATTTTTTATTTTTATTTATTAAATTACATTTTTTATTTTTATTTATTAAATTACATTTTTTATTTTTAAAATTATATTTTTTATTTTTAAAATTATTTTTTTTATTTTTAAAATTATATTTTTTATTTTTAATATTACTTTTTTTATTTTTATTTATTAAATTACATTTTTTATTTTTATTTATTAAATTACATTTTTTATTTTTAAAATTATTTTTTTTATTTTTAAAATTATATTTTTTATTTTTAATATTACTTTTTTTATTTTTATTTATTAAATTATATTTTTTATTTTTAAAATTATATTTTTTATTTTTAATATTACTTTTTTTATTTTTATTTATTAAATTACATTTTTTATTTTTATTTATTAAATTACATTTTTTATTTTTAAAATTATATTTTTTATTTTTAAAATTATTTTTTTTATTTTTAAAATTACTTTTTTTATTTTTATTTATTAAATTACATTTTTTATTTTTAATATTACATTTTTTATTTTTATTTATTAAATTACATTTTTTATTTTTATTTATTAAATTACATTTTTTATTTTTATTTATTAAATTACATTTTTTATTTTTAAAATTATTTTTTTTATTTTTAAAATTATATTTTTTATTTTTAATATTACTTTTTTTATTTTTATTTATTAAATTACATTTTTTATTTTTATTTATTAAATTACATTTTTTATTTTTAAAATTATATTTTTTATTTTTAAAATTATTTTTTTTATTTTTAAAATTACTTTTTTTATTTTTATTTATTAAATTACATTTTTTATTTTTAATATTACATTTTTTATTTTTATTTATTAAATTACATTTTTTATTTTTATTTATTAAATTACATTTTTTATTTTTAAAATTATATTTTTTATTTTTAAAATTATATTTTTTATTTTTAATATTACTTTTTTTATTTTTATTTATTAAATTACATTTTTTATTTTTATTTATTAAATTACATTTTTTATTTTTAAAATTATATTTTTTATTTTTAAAATTATATTTTTTATTTTTAATATTACTTTTTTTATTTTTATTTATTAAATTACATTTTTTATTTTTAAAATTATATTTTTTATTTTTAAAATTATATTTTTTATTTTTAATATTACTTTTTTTATTTTTATTTACTAAATTACATTTTTTATTTTTAAAATTATATTTTTTATTTTTAAAATTATTTTTTTTATTTTTAAAATTATATTTTTTATTTTTAATATTACTTTTTTTATTTTTATTTATTAAATTACATTTTTTATTTTTATTTATTAAATTATATTTTTTATTTTTAAAATTATTTTTTTTATTTTTAAAATTACTTTTTTTATTTTTATTTATTAAATTACATTTTTTATTTTTAATATTACATTTTTTATTTTTATTTATTAAATTACATTTTTTATTTTTAAAATTATTTTTTTTATTTTTAAAATTAGTAAATTAGTAAATTAGTATTAAAACTAGTAAATATTGATACGAATTCTCATTTCGAACTGGTACACCCTGTTGTTCTGTGATATTGTTGAGAAACAGTGGTATATTTTTGTTTTGTTTTTATCATTCATAATTGTTTGTGTTTATCACTTTAATTTTAATTTGATGAGATGATGGAATGATAGTTATGGAACACTTATTGATTGATTGTTCCAATTATGTATATAGCTATGTTGAATAATGAGTGAATACTTGGAGTGAAGGGGACGGAGAGATTAAAAATATAATAGTAGGTATATTTAATAACAAATTTGATTTAAGTTTATAATCGGTTTGATGATGTATTATTATAATAGTATTAGTAGAATTACGATATATGTATAAGTAAATATTTACACAATAAAATGTATATATGTATGTATGAATAAATTATATATTTGTAAATGAGAAAATGTTAATATTGAAGATATTTATTAAAGATTAAATTACATTTAGTACTACTCAAGAAACTTTGTTAGCTTAAATTTTGAACTAAAAAAATAAATTAATTCTAAACCAGTAGAAGATCAAACAGCTTGAGCTAAGATCGATAGAACTAGAAATTAAGTACCAAAACTTATGAATTTGTAAATTTTTTTTTTTTTATGTTACAACATGAAATAAAATAATGAAAAAAAAAAAAAAAAAAAAAAAAATTATATTTTTTATTTTTAAAATTATATTTTTTATTTTTATTTATTAAATTACATTTTTTATTTTTAAAATTATATTTTTTATTTTTAAAATTATATTTTTTATTTTTAATATTACTTTTTTTATTTTTATTTATTAAATTACATTTTTTATTTTTAAAATTATATTTTTTATTTTTAAAATTATTTTTTTTATTTTTAAAATTATATTTTTTATTTTTAATATTACTTTTTTTATTTTTATTTATTAAATTACATTTTTTATTTTTATTTATTAAATTACATTTTTTATTTTTAAAATTATTTTTTTTATTTTTAAAATTATATTTTTTATTTTTAATATTACTTTTTTTATTTTTATTTATTAAATTATATTTTTTATTTTTAAAATTATATTTTTTATTTTTAATATTACTTTTTTTATTTTTATTTATTAAATTACATTTTTTATTTTTAATATTACATTTTTTATTTTTATTTATTAAATTACATTTTTTATTTTTAAAATTATATTTTTTATTTTTAAAATTATATTTTTTATTTTTAATATTACTTTTTTTATTTTTATTTATTAAATTACATTTTTTATTTTTAAAATTATATTTTTTATTTTTAATATTACTTTTTTTATTTTTATTTATTAAATTACATTTTTTATTTTTAATATTACATTTTTTATTTTTATTTATTAAATTACATTTTTTATTTTTATTTATTAAATTACATTTTTTATTTTTAAAATTATTTTTTTTATTTTTAAAATTATATTTTTTATTTTTAATATTACTTTTTTTATTTTTATTTATTAAATTATATTTTTTATTTTTAAAATTATATTTTTTATTTTTAATATTACTTTTTTTATTTTTATTTATTAAATTACATTTTTTATTTTTAATATTACATTTTTTATTTTTATTTATTAAATTACATTTTTTATTTTTAAAATTATATTTTTTATTTTTAAAATTATATTTTTTATTTTTAATATTACTTTTTTTATTTTTATTTATTAAATTACATTTTTTATTTTTAAAATTATATTTTTTATTTTTAAAATTATATTTTTTATTTTTAAAATTATATTTTTTATTTTTAAAATTATATTTTTTATTTTTAATATTACTTTTTTTATTTTTATTTATTAAATTACATTTTTTATTTTTAAAATTATATTTTTTATTTTTAAAATTATATTTTTTATTTTTAAAATTATATTTTTTATTTTTAATATTACTTTTTTTATTTTTATTTATTAAATTACATTTTTTATTTTTATTTATTAAATTACATTTTTTATTTTTATTTATTAAATTACATTTTTTATTTTTAAAATTATATTTTTTATTTTTAAAATTATTTTTTTTATTTTTAAAATTATATTTTTTATTTTTAATATTACTTTTTTTATTTTTATTTATTAAATTACATTTTTTATTTTTAAAATTATATTTTTTATTTTTAAAATTATATTTTTTATTTTTAATATTACATTTTTTATTTTTATTTATTAAATTACATTTTTTATTTTTATTTATTAAATTACATTTTTTATTTTTAAAATTATATTTTTTATTTTTAAAATTATTTTTTTTATTTTTAAAATTATATTTTTTATTTTTAATATTACTTTTTTTATTTTTATTTATTAAATTACATTTTTTATTTTTAAAATTATATTTTTTATTTTTAAAATTATATTTTTTATTTTTAATATTACTTTTTTTATTTTTATTTATTAAATTACATTTTTTATTTTTAAAATTATATTTTTTATTTTTAAAATTATTTTTTTTATTTTTAAAATTATATTTTTTATTTTTAATATTACTTTTTTTATTTTTATTTATTAAATTACATTTTTTATTTTTAATATTACATTTTTTATTTTTATTTATTAAATTACATTTTTTATTTTTAAAATTATATTTTTTATTTTTAATATTACTTTTTTTATTTTTATTTATTAAATTACATTTTTTATTTTTATTTATTAAATTACATTTTTTATTTTTAAAATTATTTTTTTTATTTTTAAAATTATATTTTTTATTTTTAATATTACTTTTTTTATTTTTATTTATTAAATTACATTTTTTATTTTTATTTATTAAATTACATTTTTTATTTTTAAAATTATATTTTTTATTTTTAATATTACATTTTTTATTTTTATTTATTAAATTACATTTTTTATTTTTATTTATTAAATTACATTTTTTATTTTTAAAATTATATTTTTTATTTTTAAAATTATTTTTTTTATTTTTAAAATTATATTTTTTATTTTTAATATTACTTTTTTTATTTTTATTTATTAAATTACATTTTTTATTTTTAAAATTATATTTTTTATTTTTAAAATTATATTTTTTATTTTTAATATTACTTTTTTTATTTTTATTTATTAAATTACATTTTTTATTTTTAAAATTATATTTTTTATTTTTAAAATTATTTTTTTTATTTTTAAAATTATATTTTTTATTTTTAATATTACTTTTTTTATTTTTATTTATTAAATTACATTTTTTATTTTTATTTATTAAATTACATTTTTTATTTTTAAAATTATTTTTTTTATTTTTAAAATTATATTTTTTATTTTTAATATTACTTTTTTTATTTTTATTTATTAAATTACATTTTTTATTTTTATTTATTAAATTACATTTTTTATTTTTAAAATTATTTTTTTTATTTTTAAAATTATATTTTTTATTTTTAATATTACTTTTTTTATTTTTATTTATTAAATTATATTTTTTATTTTTAAAATTATATTTTTTATTTTTAAAATTATTTTTTTTATTTTTAAAATTATATTTTTTATTTTTAAAATTATATTTTTTATTTTTAATATTACTTTTTTTATTTTTATTTATTAAATTACATTTTTTATTTTTAAAATTATATTTTTTATTTTTAAAATTATTTTTTTTATTTTTAAAATTATATTTTTTATTTTTAATATTACTTTTTTTATTTTTATTTATTAAATTACATTTTTTATTTTTAAAATTATATTTTTTATTTTTAAAATTATATTTTTTATTTTTAATATTACTTTTTTTATTTTTATTTATTAAATTACATTTTTTATTTTTAAAATTATATTTTTTATTTTTAAAATTATTTTTTTTATTTTTAAAATTATATTTTTTATTTTTAATATTACTTTTTTTATTTTTATTTATTAAATTACATTTTTTATTTTTAAAATTATTTTTTTTATTTTTAAAATTATATTTTTTATTTTTAATATTACTTTTTTTATTTTTATTTATTAAATTATATTTTTTATTTTTAAAATTATATTTTTTATTTTTAAAATTATTTTTTTTATTTTTAAAATTATATTTTTTATTTTTAATATTACTTTTTTTATTTTTATTTATTAAATTACATTTTTTATTTTTAAAATTATATTTTTTATTTTTAATATTACTTTTTTTATTTTTATTTATTAAATTACATTTTTTATTTTTATTTATTAAATTACATTTTTTATTTTTATTTATTAAATTACATTTTTTATTTTTAAAATTATTTTTTTTATTTTTAAAATTATATTTTTTATTTTTAAAATTATATTTTTTATTTTTAATATTACTTTTTTTATTTTTATTTATTAAATTACATTTTTTATTTTTATTTATTAAATTACATTTTTTATTTTTAAAATTATTTTTTTTATTTTTAAAATTATATTTTTTATTTTTAATATTACTTTTTTTATTTTTATTTATTAAATTATATTTTTTATTTTTAAAATTATATTTTTTATTTTTAAAATTATTTTTTTTATTTTTAAAATTATATTTTTTATTTTTAATATTACTTTTTTTATTTTTATTTATTAAATTACATTTTTTATTTTTAAAATTATATTTTTTATTTTTAATATTACTTTTTTTATTTTTATTTATTAAATTACATTTTTTATTTTTATTTATTAAATTACATTTTTTATTTTTAAAATTATTTTTTTTATTTTTAAAATTATATTTTTTATTTTTAATATTACTTTTTTTATTTTTATTTATTAAATTATATTTTTTATTTTTAAAATTATATTTTTTATTTTTAAAATTATTTTTTTTATTTTTAAAATTATATTTTTTATTTTTAAAATTATATTTTTTATTTTTAATATTACTTTTTTTATTTTTATTTATTAAATTACATTTTTTATTTTTAAAATTATATTTTTTATTTTTAAAATTATTTTTTTTATTTTTAAAATTATATTTTTTATTTTTAATATTACTTTTTTTATTTTTATTTATTAAATTACATTTTTTATTTTTAAAATTATATTTTTTATTTTTAAAATTATATTTTTTATTTTTAATATTACTTTTTTTATTTTTATTTATTAAATTACATTTTTTATTTTTAAAATTATATTTTTTATTTTTAAAATTATTTTTTTTATTTTTAAAATTATATTTTTTATTTTTAATATTACTTTTTTTATTTTTATTTATTAAATTACATTTTTTATTTTTAAAATTATATTTTTTATTTTTAATATTACTTTTTTTATTTTTATTTATTAAATTACATTTTTTATTTTTAATATTACATTTTTTATTTTTATTTATTAAATTACATTTTTTATTTTTAAAATTATATTTTTTATTTTTAATATTACTTTTTTTATTTTTATTTATTAAATTACATTTTTTATTTTTATTTATTAAATTACATTTTTTATTTTTAAAATTATTTTTTTTATTTTTAAAATTATATTTTTTATTTTTAATATTACTTTTTTTATTTTTATTTATTAAATTACATTTTTTATTTTTATTTATTAAATTACATTTTTTATTTTTAATATTACATTTTTTATTTTTATTTATTAAATTACATTTTTTATTTTTAAAATTATATTTTTTATTTTTAATATTACTTTTTTTATTTTTATTTATTAAATTACATTTTTTATTTTTATTTATTAAATTACATTTTTTATTTTTAAAATTATTTTTTTTATTTTTAAAATTATATTTTTTATTTTTAATATTACTTTTTTTATTTTTATTTATTAAATTATATTTTTTATTTTTAAAATTATATTTTTTATTTTTAATATTACTTTTTTTATTTTTATTTATTAAATTACATTTTTTATTTTTAATATTACATTTTTTATTTTTATTTATTAAATTACATTTTTTATTTTTAAAATTATATTTTTTATTTTTAAAATTATATTTTTTATTTTTAAAATTATATTTTTTATTTTTAATATTACTTTTTTTATTTTTATTTATTAAATTACATTTTTTATTTTTAAAATTATATTTTTTATTTTTAAAATTATATTTTTTATTTTTAATATTACTTTTTTTATTTTTATTTATTAAATTACATTTTTTATTTTTATTTATTAAATTACATTTTTTATTTTTAAAATTATATTTTTTATTTTTAAAATTATTTTTTTTATTTTTAAAATTATATTTTTTATTTTTAATATTACTTTTTTTATTTTTATTTATTAAATTACATTTTTTATTTTTAAAATTATATTTTTTATTTTTAAAATTATATTTTTTATTTTTAATATTACTTTTTTTATTTTTATTTATTAAATTACATTTTTTATTTTTAAAATTATATTTTTTATTTTTAAAATTATATTTTTTATTTTTAATATTACTTTTTTTATTTTTATTTATTAAATTACATTTTTTATTTTTATTTATTAAATTACATTTTTTATTTTTAAAATTATTTTTTTTATTTTTAAAATTATATTTTTTATTTTTAATATTACTTTTTTTATTTTTATTTATTAAATTACATTTTTTATTTTTAAAATTATATTTTTTATTTTTAAAATTATATTTTTTATTTTTAAAATTATATTTTTTATTTTTAATATTACTTTTTTTATTTTTATTTATTAAATTACATTTTTTATTTTTATTTATTAAATTACATTTTTTATTTTTATTTATTAAATTACATTTTTTATTTTTAAAATTATATTTTTTATTTTTAAAATTATATTTTTTATTTTTAATATTACTTTTTTTATTTTTATTTATTAAATTACATTTTTTATTTTTAAAATTATATTTTTTATTTTTAAAATTATATTTTTTATTTTTAATATTACTTTTTTTATTTTTATTTATTAAATTACATTTTTTATTTTTAAAATTATATTTTTTATTTTTAATATTACTTTTTTTATTTTTATTTATTAAATTACATTTTTTATTTTTAAAATTATATTTTTTATTTTTAAAATTATTTTTTTTATTTTTAAAATTATATTTTTTATTTTTAATATTACTTTTTTTATTTTTATTTATTAAATTATATTTTTTATTTTTATTTATTAAATTACATTTTTTATTTTTATTTATTAAATTACATTTTTTATTTTTAAAATTATATTTTTTATTTTTAATATTACTTTTTTTATTTTTATTTATTAAATTACATTTTTTATTTTTAAAATTATATTTTTTATTTTTAAAATTATTTTTTTTATTTTTAAAATTATATTTTTTATTTTTAATATTACTTTTTTTATTTTTATTTATTAAATTACATTTTTTATTTTTAAAATTATTTTTTTTATTTTTAAAATTATATTTTTTATTTTTAATATTACTTTTTTTATTTTTATTTATTAAATTACATTTTTTATTTTTAAAATTATATTTTTTATTTTTAAAATTATATTTTTTATTTTTAATATTACTTTTTTTATTTTTATTTATTAAATTACATTTTTTATTTTTATTTATTAAATTACATTTTTTATTTTTATTTATTAAATTACATTTTTTATTTTTAAAATTATATTTTTTATTTTTAAAATTATATTTTTTATTTTTAATATTACTTTTTTTATTTTTATTTATTAAATTACATTTTTTATTTTTAAAATTATATTTTTTATTTTTAAAATTATTTTTTTTATTTTTAAAATTACTTTTTTTATTTTTATTTATTAAATTACATTTTTTATTTTTAAAATTATTTTTTTTATTTTTAAAATTATATTTTTTATTTTTAATATTACTTTTTTTATTTTTATTTATTAAATTACATTTTTTATTTTTAAAATTATATTTTTTATTTTTAATATTACTTTTTTTATTTTTATTTATTAAATTACATTTTTTATTTTTATTTATTAAATTACATTTTTTATTTTTATTTATTAAATTACATTTTTTATTTTTAAAATTATATTTTTTATTTTTAATATTACTTTTTTTATTTTTATTTATTAAATTACATTTTTTATTTTTATTTATTAAATTACATTTTTTATTTTTAAAATTATTTTTTTTATTTTTAAAATTATATTTTTTATTTTTAATATTACTTTTTTTATTTTTATTTATTAAATTACATTTTTTATTTTTAAAATTATATTTTTTATTTTTAAAATTATATTTTTTATTTTTAATATTACTTTTTTTATTTTTATTTATTAAATTACATTTTTTATTTTTATTTATTAAATTACATTTTTTATTTTTATTTATTAAATTACATTTTTTATTTTTAAAATTATATTTTTTATTTTTAAAATTATATTTTTTATTTTTAATATTACTTTTTTTATTTTTATTTATTAAATTACATTTTTTATTTTTAAAATTATATTTTTTATTTTTAAAATTATTTTTTTTATTTTTAAAATTACTTTTTTTATTTTTATTTATTAAATTACATTTTTTATTTTTAAAATTATTTTTTTTATTTTTAAAATTATATTTTTTATTTTTAATATTACTTTTTTTATTTTTATTTATTAAATTACATTTTTTATTTTTAAAATTATATTTTTTATTTTTAAAATTATATTTTTTATTTTTAATATTATTTTTTTTATTTTTATTTATTAAATTACATTTTTTATTTTTAAAATTATATTTTTTATTTTTAAAATTATTTTTTTTATTTTTAAAATTACTTTTTTTATTTTTATTTATTAAATTACATTTTTTATTTTTAAAATTATTTTTTTTATTTTTAAAATTATATTTTTTATTTTTAATATTACTTTTTTTATTTTTATTTATTAAATTACATTTTTTATTTTTAAAATTATATTTTTTATTTTTAAAATTATATTTTTTATTTTTAATATTACTTTTTTTATTTTTATTTATTAAATTACATTTTTTATTTTTATTTATTAAATTACATTTTTTATTTTTATATATTAAATTACATTTTTTATTTTTAAAATTATATTTTTTATTTTTAAAATTATATTTTTTATTTTTAATATTACTTTTTTTATTTTTATTTATTAAATTACATTTTTTATTTTTAAAATTATATTTTTTATTTTTAAAATTATTTTTTTTATTTTTAAAATTACTTTTTTTATTTTTATTTATTAAATTACATTTTTTATTTTTAAAATTATATTTTTTATTTTTAAAATTATATTTTTTATTTTTAATATTACTTTTTTTATTTTTATTTATTAAATTACATTTTTTATTTTTAAAATTATATTTTTTATTTTTAATATTACTTTTTTTATTTTTATTTATTAAATTACATTTTTTATTTTTATTTATTAAATTACATTTTTTATTTTTAAAATTATTTTTTTTATTTTTAAAATTATATTTTTTATTTTTAATATTACTTTTTTTATTTTTATTTATTAAATTACATTTTTTATTTTTAAAATTATTTTTTTTATTTTTAAAATTATATTTTTTATTTTTAATATTACTTTTTTTATTTTTATTTATTAAATTACATTTTTTATTTTTATTTATTAAATTACATTTTTTATTTTTAAAATTATTTTTTTTATTTTTAAAATTATATTTTTTATTTTTAATATTACTTTTTTTATTTTTATTTATTAAATTACATTTTTTATTTTTAAAATTATATTTTTTATTTTTAAAATTATATTTTTTATTTTTAAAATTATATTTTTTATTTTTAATATTACATTTTTTATTTTTAAAATTATATTTTTTATTTTTAATATTACTTTTTTTATTTTTATTTATTAAATTACATTTTTTATTTTTAAAATTATATTTTTTATTTTTAATATTACTTTTTTTATTTTTATTTATTAAATTACATTTTTTATTTTTATTTATTAAATTACATTTTTTATTTTTATTTATTAAATTACATTTTTTATTTTTAAAATTATATTTTTTATTTTTAAAATTACATTTTTTATTTTTATTTATTAAATTACATTTTTTATTTATTAAATTACATTTTTTATTTTTATTTATTAAATTACATTTTTTATTTTTAAAATTATATTTTTTATTTTTAAAATTATATTTTTTATTTTTAAAATTATATTTTTTATTTTTAATATTACTTTTTTTATTTTTATTTATTAAATTACATTTTTTATTTTTAAAATTATATTTTTTATTTTTAAAATTATATTTTTTATTTTTAATATTACTTTTTTTATTTTTATTTATTAAATTACATTTTTTATTTTTAAAATTATATTTTTTATTTTTAAAATTATTTTTTTTATTTTTAAAATTATATTTTTTATTTTTAATATTACTTTTTTTATTTTTATTTATTAAATTACATTTTTTATTTTTATTTATTAAATTACATTTTTTATTTTTAAAATTATTTTTTTTATTTTTAAAATTATATTTTTTATTTTTAATATTACTTTTTTTATTTTTATTTATTAAATTACATTTTTTATTTTTAAAATTATATTTTTTATTTTTAATATTACTTTTTTTATTTTTATTTATTAAATTACATTTTTTATTTTTATTTATTAAATTACATTTTTTATTTTTATTTATTAAATTACATTTTTTATTTTTATTTATTAAATTACATTTTTTATTTTTAAAATTATATTTTTTATTTTTAAAATTATATTTTTTATTTTTAAAATTATATTTTTTATTTTTAATATTACTTTTTTTATTTTTATTTATTAAATTACATTTTTTATTTTTATTTATTAAATTACATTTTTTATTTTTAAAATTATTTTTTTTATTTTTAAAATTATATTTTTTATTTTTAATATTACTTTTTTTATTTTTATTTATTAAATTACATTTTTTATTTTTATTTATTAAATTACATTTTTTATTTTTAAAATTATTTTTTTTATTTTTAAAATTATATTTTTTATTTTTAATATTACTTTTTTTATTTTTATTTATTAAATTACATTTTTTATTTTTATTTATTAAATTACATTTTTTATTTTTATTTATTAAATTACATTTTTTATTTTTATTTATTAAATTACATTTTTTATTTTTATTTATTAAATTACATTTTTTATTTTTAAAATTATTTTTTTTATTTTTAAAATTATATTTTTTATTTTTAATATTACTTTTTTTATTTTTATTTATTAAATTACATTTTTTATTTTTATTTATTAAATTACATTTTTTATTTTTAAAATTATTTTTTTTATTTTTAAAATTATATTTTTTATTTTTAATATTACTTTTTTTATTTTTATTTATTAAATTACATTTTTTATTTTTAAAATTATATTTTTTATTTTTAAAATTATATTTTTTATTTTTAAAATTATATTTTTTATTTTTAATATTACATTTTTTATTTTTAAAATTATATTTTTTATTTTTAATATTACTTTTTTTATTTTTATTTATTAAATTACATTTTTTATTTTTAAAATTATATTTTTTATTTTTAATATTACTTTTTTTATTTTTATTTATTAAATTACATTTTTTATTTTTATTTATTAAATTACATTTTTTATTTTTATTTATTAAATTACATTTTTTATTTTTAAAATTATATTTTTTATTTTTAAAATTACATTTTTTATTTTTATTTATTAAATTACATTTTTTATTTATTAAATTACATTTTTTATTTTTATTTATTAAATTACATTTTTTATTTTTAAAATTATATTTTTTATTTTTAAAATTATATTTTTTATTTTTAAAATTATATTTTTTATTTTTAATATTACTTTTTTTATTTTTATTTATTAAATTACATTTTTTATTTTTAAAATTATATTTTTTATTTTTAAAATTATATTTTTTATTTTTAATATTACTTTTTTTATTTTTATTTATTAAATTACATTTTTTATTTTTAAAATTATATTTTTTATTTTTAAAATTATTTTTTTTATTTTTAAAATTATATTTTTTATTTTTAATATTACTTTTTTTATTTTTATTTATTAAATTACATTTTTTATTTTTATTTATTAAATTACATTTTTTATTTTTAAAATTATTTTTTTTATTTTTAAAATTATATTTTTTATTTTTAATATTACTTTTTTTATTTTTATTTATTAAATTACATTTTTTATTTTTAAAATTATATTTTTTATTTTTAATATTACTTTTTTTATTTTTATTTATTAAATTACATTTTTTATTTTTATTTATTAAATTACATTTTTTATTTTTATTTATTAAATTACATTTTTTATTTTTATTTATTAAATTACATTTTTTATTTTTAAAATTATATTTTTTATTTTTAAAATTATATTTTTTATTTTTAAAATTATATTTTTTATTTTTAATATTACTTTTTTTATTTTTATTTATTAAATTACATTTTTTATTTTTATTTATTAAATTACATTTTTTATTTTTAAAATTATTTTTTTTATTTTTAAAATTATATTTTTTATTTTTAATATTACTTTTTTTATTTTTATTTATTAAATTACATTTTTTATTTTTATTTATTAAATTACATTTTTTATTTTTATTTATTAAATTACATTTTTTATTTTTATTTATTAAATTACATTTTTTATTTTTATTTATTAAATTACATTTTTTATTTTTAAAATTATATTTTTTATTTTTAAAATTATATTTTTTATTTTTAAAATTATTTTTTTTATTTTTAAAATTATATTTTTTATTTTTAATATTACTTTTTTTATTTTTATTTATTAAATTACATTTTTTATTTTTATTTATTAAATTACATTTTTTATTTTTATTTATTAAATTACATTTTTTATTTTTATTTATTAAATTACATTTTTTATTTTTATTTATTAAATTACATTTTTTATTTTTAAAATTATTTTTTTTATTTTTAAAATTATATTTTTTATTTTTAATATTACTTTTTTTATTTTTATTTATTAAATTACATTTTTTATTTTTATTTATTAAATTACATTTTTTATTTTTAAAATTATTTTTTTTATTTTTAAAATTATATTTTTTATTTTTAATATTACTTTTTTTATTTTTATTTATTAAATTACATTTTTTATTTTTAAAATTATATTTTTTATTTTTAAAATTATATTTTTTATTTTTAAAATTATATTTTTTATTTTTAATATTACATTTTTTATTTTTAAAATTATATTTTTTATTTTTAATATTACTTTTTTATTTTTATTTATTAAAATTACATTTTTTATTTTTAAAATTATATTTTTTATTTTTAATATTACTTTTTTATTTTATTTATTAAATTACATTTTTTATTTTTATTTATTAAATTACATTTTTTATTTTATTTATTAAATTACATTTTTTATTTTTAAAATTATATTTTTATTTTTAAAATTACATTTTTTATTTTTATTTATTAAATTACATTTTTTAATTTATTTAAATTACATTTTTTATTTTTATTTATTAAATTACATTTTTTATTTTTAAAATTATATTTTTTATTTTTAAAATTATATTTTTTTATTTTTAAAATTATATTTTTTATTTTAATATTACTTTTTTTATTTTTATTTATTAAATTACATTTTTTATTTTTAAAATTATATTTTTATTTTTAAAATTAATTTTTTTATTTTTAATAATTACATTTTTTATTTTTATTATTAAATTACATTTTTTATTTTTAAAATTATTTTTTTATTTTAAATTATTTTTTATTTTTAATATTACTTTTTTTATTTTTATTTATTAAATTACATTTTTTATTTTAAATTATATTTTTTATTTTTAATATTACTTTTTTATTTTATTTATTAAATTACATTTTTTATTTTTATTTATTAAATTACATTTTTTATTTTTATTTATTAAATTACATTTTTTATTTTTAAAATTATTTTTTTAATTTTTAAAATTATATTTTTATTTTTAATATTACTTTTTTATTTTTATTTATTAAATTACATTTTTTATTTTTAAAATTATATTTTTTATTTTTAATATTACTTTTTTTATTTTTATTTATTAAATTACATTTTTTATTTTTATTTATTAAATTACATTTTTTATTTTTATTATTAAATTACATTTTTTATTTTTTATTTATTAAATTACATTTTTTATTTTTAAAATTATATTTTTTATTTTTAAAATTATATTTTTTATTTTTAAAATTATATTTTTTATTTTTAATATTACTTTTTTTATTTTTATTTATTAAATTACATTTTTTATTTTTATTTATTAAATTACATTTTTTATTTTTAAATTATTTTTTATTTTAAAATTATTTTTTTTTAAATTAATTTTTATTTTTAAATTATATTTTTTATTTTTAATAATTACTTTTTTTATTTTTATTTATTAAATTACATTTTTTATTTTTTTATTAAATTAATTTTTTATTTTTATTTATTAAATTACATTTTTTATTTTTATTTATTAAATTACATTTTTTATTTTATTTATTAAATTACATTTTTTATTTTTAAAATTATATTTTTTATTTTTAAAATTATATTTTTTATTTTTAAAATTATTTTTTTTATTTTTAAAATTATATTTTTTATTTTTAATATTACTTTTTTTATTTTTATTTATTAAATTACATTTTTTATTTTTATTTATTAAATTACATTTTTTATTTTTAATTTATTAAATTACATTTTTTATTTTTAAAATTATATTTTTTATTTTTAAAATTATTTTTTTTATTTTTAAAATTATATTTTTTATTTTTAATATTACTTTTTTTTATTTTTAAAATTATATTTTTTATTTTTAATATTACTTTTTTTATTTTTATTTATTAAATTACATTTTTTATTTTTATTTATTAAATTACATTTTTTATTTTTAAAATTATTTTTTTTATTTTTAAAATTATATTTTTTATTTTTAATATTACTTTTTTTATTTTTATTTATTAAATTACATTTTTTTATTTTTAAAATTATATTTTTTATTTTTAAAATTACTATTTTTTATTTTTAAATTACTATTTTTTATTTTTATTATTAATTACATTTTTTTATTTTTAAAATTATATTTTTTATTTTTAATATTAATTACATTTTTTATTTTTAAAATTATATTTTTTATTTTTAATATTACTTTTTTTATTTTTATTTATTAAATTACATTTTTTATTTTTATTTATTAAATTACATTTTTTATTTTTATTTATTAAATTACATTTTTTATTTTTAAAATTATATTTTTTATTTTTAAAATTACATTTTTTATTTTTATTTATTAAATTACATTTTTTATTTATTAAATTACATTTTTTATTTTTATTTATTAAATTACATTTTTTATTTTTAAAATTATATTTTTTATTTTTAAAATTATATTTTTTATTTTTAAAATTATATTTTTTATTTTTAATATTACTTTTTTTATTTTTATTTATTAAATTACATTTTTTATTTTTAAAATTATATTTTTTATTTTTAAAATTATATTTTTTATTTTTAATATTACTTTTTTTATTTTTATTTATTAAATTACATTTTTTATTTTTATTTATTAAATTACATTTTTTATTTTTAAAATTATTTTTTTTATTTTTAAAATTATATTTTTTATTTTTAATATTACTTTTTTTATTTTTATTTATTAAATTACATTTTTTATTTTTAAAATTATATTTTTTATTTTTAATATTACTTTTTTTATTTTTATTTATTAAATTACATTTTTTATTTTTATTTATTAAATTACATTTTTTATTTTTATTTATTAAATTACATTTTTTATTTTTATTTATTAAATTACATTTTTTATTTTTAAAATTATATTTTTTATTTTTAAAATTATATTTTTTATTTTTAAAATTATATTTTTTATTTTTAATATTACTTTTTTTATTTTTATTTATTAAATTACATTTTTTATTTTTATTTATTAAATTACATTTTTTATTTTTAAAATTATTTTTTTTATTTTTAAAATTATATTTTTTATTTTTAATATTACTTTTTTTATTTTTATTTATTAAATTACATTTTTTATTTTTATTTATTAAATTACATTTTTTATTTTTATTTATTAAATTACATTTTTTATTTTTATTTATTAAATTACATTTTTTATTTTTATTTATTAAATTACATTTTTTATTTTTAAAATTATATTTTTTATTTTTAAAATTATATTTTTTATTTTTAAAATTATTTTTTTTATTTTTAAAATTATATTTTTTATTTTTAATATTACTTTTTTTATTTTTATTTATTAAATTACATTTTTTATTTTTATTTATTAAATTACATTTTTTATTTTTATTTATTAAATTACATTTTTTATTTTTATTTATTAAATTACATTTTTTATTTTTAAAATTATATTTTTTATTTTTAAAATTATTTTTTTTATTTTTAAAATTATATTTTTTATTTTTAATATTACTTTTTTTATTTTTAAAATTATATTTTTTATTTTTAAAATTATATTTTTTATTTTTATTTATTAAATTACATTTTTTATTTTTATTTATTAAATTACATTTTTTATTTTTATTTATTAAATTACATTTTTTATTTTTAAAATTATATTTTTTATTTTTAAAATTATATTTTTTATTTTTAAAATTATTTTTTTTATTTTTAAAATTATATTTTTTATTTTTAATATTACTTTTTTTATTTTTATTTATTAAATTACATTTTTTATTTTTATTTATTAAATTACATTTTTTATTTTTATTTATTAAATTACATTTTTTATTTTTATTTATTAAATTACATTTTTTATTTTTATTTATTAAATTACATTTTTTATTTTTAAAATTATATTTTTTATTTTTAAAATTATATTTTTTATTTTTAAAATTATTTTTTTTATTTTTAAAATTATATTTTTTATTTTTAATATTACTTTTTTTATTTTTATTTATTAAATTACATTTTTTATTTTTAAAATTATATTTTTTATTTTTAAAATTATTTTTTTTATTTTTAAAATTATATTTTTTATTTTTAATATTACTTTTTTTATTTTTAAAATTATATTTTTTATTTTTAAAATTATATTTTTTATTTTTAAAATTATATTTTTTATTTTTAAAATTATATTTTTTATTTTTAATATTACTTTTTTTATTTTTATTTATTAAATTACATTTTTTATTTTTATTTATTAAATTACATTTTTTATTTTTATTTATTAAATTACATTTTTTATTTTTAAAATTATATTTTTTATTTTTAAAATTATTTTTTTTATTTTTAAAATTATATTTTTTATTTTTAATATTACTTTTTTTATTTTTAAAATTATATTTTTTATTTTTAAAATTATATTTTTTATTTTTAAAATTATTTTTTTTATTTTTAAAATTATATTTTTTATTTTTAATATTACTTTTTTTATTTTTAAAATTATATTTTTTATTTTTAAAATTATATTTTTTATTTTTAAAATTATTTTTTTTATTTTTAAAATTATATTTTTTATTTTTAAAATTATATTTTTTATTTTTAATATTACTTTTTTTATTTTTATTTATTAAATTACATTTTTTATTTTTATTTATTAAATTACATTTTTTATTTTTATTTATTAAATTACATTTTTTATTTTTAAAATTATATTTTTTATTTTTAAAATTATTTTTTTTATTTTTAAAATTATATTTTTTATTTTTATTTATTAAATTACATTTTTTATTTTTAAAATTATATTTTTTATTTTTAAAATTATATTTTTTATTTTTATTTATTAAATTACATTTTTTATTTTTATTTATTAAATTACATTTTTTATTTTTATTTATTAAATTACATTTTTTATTTTTAAAATTATATTTTTTATTTTTAAAATTATATTTTTTATTTTTAAAATTATTTTTTTTATTTTTAAAATTATATTTTTTATTTTTAATATTACTTTTTTTATTTTTATTTATTAAATTACATTTTTTATTTTTATTTATTAAATTACATTTTTTATTTTTATTTATTAAATTACATTTTTTATTTTTATTTATTAAATTACATTTTTTATTTTTAAAATTATATTTTTTATTTTTAAAATTATATTTTTTATTTTTAAAATTATTTTTTTTATTTTTAAAATTATATTTTTTATTTTTAATATTACTTTTTTTATTTTTATTTATTAAATTACATTTTTTATTTTTAAAATTATATTTTTTATTTTTAAAATTATTTTTTTTATTTTTAAAATTATATTTTTTATTTTTAATATTACTTTTTTTATTTTTAAAATTATATTTTTTATTTTTAAAATTATATTTTTTATTTTTAAAATTATATTTTTTATTTTTAAAATTATATTTTTTATTTTTAAAATTATTTTTTTTATTTTTAAAATTATATTTTTTATTTTTAAAATTATATTTTTTATTTTTAATATTACTTTTTTTATTTTTATTTATTAAATTACATTTTTTATTTTTATTTATTAAATTACTTTTTTTATTTTTATTTATTAAATTACATTTTTTATTTTTAAAATTATATTTTTTATTTTTAAAATTATATTTTTTATTTTTAATATTACTTTTTTTATTTTTATTTATTAAATTACATTTTTTATTTTTAAAATTATATTTTTTATTTTTAAAATTATATTTTTTATTTTTAATATTACTTTTTTTATTTTTATTTATTAAATTACATTTTTTATTTTTATTTATTAAATTACATTTTTTATTTTTATTTATTAAATTACATTTTTTATTTTTAAAATTATATTTTTTATTTTTAAAATTATTTTTTTTATTTTTAAAATTATATTTTTTATTTTTAATATTACTTTTTTTATTTTTATTTATTAAATTACATTTTTTATTTTTAAAATTATATTTTTTATTTTTAAAATTATATTTTTTATTTTTAATATTACTTTTTTTATTTTTATTTATTAAATTACATTTTTTATTTTTAAAATTATATTTTTTATTTTTAAAATTATTTTTTTTATTTTTAAAATTATATTTTTTATTTTTAATATTACTTTTTTTATTTTTATTTATTAAATTACATTTTTTATTTTTATTTATTAAATTACATTTTTTATTTTTAAAATTATATTTTTTATTTTTAAAATTATTTTTTTTATTTTTAAAATTATATTTTTTATTTTTAATATTACTTTTTTTATTTTTATTTATTAAATTACATTTTTTATTTTTAAAATTATATTTTTTATTTTTAAAATTATATTTTTTATTTTTAATATTACTTTTTTTATTTTTATTTATTAAATTACATTTTTTATTTTTAAAATTATATTTTTTATTTTTAAAATTATTTTTTTTATTTTTAAAATTATTTTTTTTATTTTTAAAATTATATTTTTTATTTTTAATATTACTTTTTTTATTTTTATTTATTAAATTACATTTTTTATTTTTAAAATTATATTTTTTATTTTTAAAATTATATTTTTTATTTTTAAAATTATATTTTTTATTTTTAATATTACTTTTTTTATTTTTATTTATTAAATTACATTTTTTATTTTTATTTATTAAATTACATTTTTTATTTTTATTTATTAAATTACATTTTTTATTTTTAAAATTATATTTTTTATTTTTAAAATTATATTTTTTATTTTTAATATTACTTTTTTTATTTTTATTTATTAAATTACATTTTTTATTTTTAAAATTATATTTTTTATTTTTAAAATTATTTTTTTTATTTTTAAAATTATATTTTTTATTTTTAATATTACTTTTTTTATTTTTATTTATTAAATTACATTTTTTATTTTTATTTATTAAATTACATTTTTTATTTTTAAAATTATTTTTTTTATTTTTAAAATTATATTTTTTATTTTTAATATTACTTTTTTTATTTTTATTTATTAAATTACATTTTTTATTTTTAAAATTATATTTTTTATTTTTAAAATTATATTTTTTATTTTTAATATTACATTTTTTATTTTTATTTATTAAATTACATTTTTTATTTTTAAAATTATATTTTTTATTTTTAAAATTATATTTTTTATTTTTAATATTACATTTTTTATTTTTATTTATTAAATTACATTTTTTATTTTTAAAATTATATTTTTTATTTTTAAAATTATATTTTTTATTTTTAATATTACTTTTTTTATTTTTATTTATTAAATTACATTTTTTATTTTTAAAATTATATTTTTTATTTTTAAAATTATATTTTTTATTTTTATTTATTAAATTACATTTTTTATTTTTAAAATTATTTTTTTTATTTTTAATATTACTTTTTTTATTTTTATTTATTAAATTACATTTTTTATTTTTAAAATTATATTTTTTATTTTTAAAATTATATTTTTTATTTTTAATATTACATTTTTTATTTTTATTTATTAAATTACATTTTTTATTTTTAAAATTATATTTTTTATTTTTAAAATTATATTTTTTATTTTTAATATTACTTTTTTTATTTTTATTTATTAAATTACATTTTTTATTTTTAAAATTATATTTTTTATTTTTAAAATTATATTTTTTATTTTTATTTATTAAATTACATTTTTTATTTTTAAAATTATTTTTTTTATTTTTAATATTACTTTTTTTATTTTTATTTATTAAATTACATTTTTTATTTTTAAAATTATATTTTTTATTTTTAAAATTATATTTTTTATTTTTAATATTACTTTTTTTATTTTTATTTATTAAATTACATTTTTTATTTTTATTTATTAAATTACATTTTTTATTTTTAAAATTATTTTTTTTATTTTTAAAGTTATATTTTTTATTTTTAATATTACTTTTTTTATTTTTATTTATTAAATTACATTTTTTATTTTTAAAATTATATTTTTTATTTTTAAAATTATATTTTTTATTTTTAATATTACTTTTTTTATTTTTATTTATTAAATTACATTTTTTATTTTTATTTATTAAATTACATTTTTTATTTTTATTTATTAAATTACATTTTTTATTTTTAAAATTATATTTTTTATTTTTAAAATTATATTTTTTATTTTTAAAATTATATTTTTTATTTTTAATATTACTTTTTTTATTTTTATTTATTAAATTACATTTTTTATTTTTATTTATTAAATTACATTTTTTATTTTTATTTATTAAATTACATTTTTTATTTTTAAAATTATATTTTTTATTTTTAAAATTATATTTTTTATTTTTAATATTACTTTTTTTATTTTTATTTATTAAATTACATTTTTTATTTTTAAAATTATATTTTTTATTTTTATTTATTAAATTACATTTTTTATTTTTATTTATTAAATTACATTTTTTATTTTTAAAATTATTTTTTTTATTTTTAAAATTATATTTTTTATTTTTAAAATTATATTTTTTATTTTTATTTATTAAATTACATTTTTTATTTTTAAAATTATATTTTTTATTTTTAAAATTATATTTTTTATTTTTAATATTACTTTTTTTATTTTTATTTATTAAATTACATTTTTTATTTTTAAAATTATATTTTTTATTTTTAAAATTATATTTTTTATTTTTAATATTACATTTTTTATTTTTATTTATTAAATTACATTTTTTATTTTTAAAATTATTTTTTTTATTTTTAAAATTATATTTTTTATTTTTAATATTACTTTTTTTATTTTTATTTATTAAATTACATTTTTTATTTTTATTTATTAAATTACATTTTTTATTTTTAAAATTATTTTTTTTATTTTTAAAGTTATATTTTTTATTTTTAATATTACTTTTTTTATTTTTATTTATTAAATTACATTTTTTATTTTTAAAATTATATTTTTTATTTTTAAAATTATATTTTTTATTTTTAATATTACTTTTTTTATTTTTATTTATTAAATTACATTTTTTATTTTTATTTATTAAATTACATTTTTTATTTTTATTTATTAAATTACATTTTTTATTTTTAAAATTATATTTTTTATTTTTAATATTACTTTTTTTATTTTTATTTATTAAATTACATTTTTTATTTTTATTTATTAAATTATATTTTTTATTTTTAAAATTACATTTTTTATTTTTAAAATTATTTTTTTTATTTTTAAAATTATATTTTTTATTTTTAATATTACTTTTTTTATTTATTAAATTACATTTTTTATTTTTAAAATTATATTTTTTATTTTTAAAATTATATTTTTTATTTTTAATATTACTTTTTTTATTTTTATTTATTAAATTACATTTTTTATTTTTAAAATTATATTTTTTATTTTTATTTATTAAATTACATTTTTTATTTTTATTTATTAAATTACATTTTTTATTTTTAAAATTATTTTTTTTATTTTTAAAATTATATTTTTTATTTTTAAAATTATATTTTTTATTTTTATTTATTAAATTACATTTTTTATTTTTAAAATTATATTTTTTATTTTTAAAATTATATTTTTTATTTTTAATATTACTTTTTTTATTTTTATTTATTAAATTACATTTTTTATTTTTAAAATTATATTTTTTATTTTTAAAATTATATTTTTTATTTTTAATATTACATTTTTTATTTTTATTTATTAAATTACATTTTTTATTTTTAAAATTATTTTTTTTATTTTTAAAATTATATTTTTTATTTTTAATATTACTTTTTTTATTTTTATTTATTAAATTACATTTTTTATTTTTATTTATTAAATTACATTTTTTATTTTTAAAATTATTTTTTTTATTTTTAAAGTTATATTTTTTATTTTTAATATTACATTTTTTATTTTTATTTATTAAATTACATTTTTTATTTTTAAAATTATATTTTTTATTTTTAAAATTATATTTTTTATTTTTAATATTACTTTTTTTATTTTTATTTATTAAATTACATTTTTTATTTTTAAAATTATATTTTTTATTTTTAAAATTATATTTTTTATTTTTATTTATTAAATTACATTTTTTATTTTTAAAATTATTTTTTTTATTTTTAATATTACTTTTTTTAATTTTTATTTATTAAATTACATTTTTTATTTTTAAAATTATTTTTTTAATTTTTATTTATTAAATTACATTTTTTATTTTTAAAATTATTTTTTTAATTTTTATTTATTAAATTACATTTTTTATTTTTAAAATTATTTTTTTTATTTTTATTTATTAAATTACATTTTTTATTTTTAAAATTATTTTTTTTATTTTTATTTATTAAATTACATTTTTTATTTTTAAAATCATTTTTTTAATTTTTATTTATTAAATTACATTTTTTATTTTTAAAATTATTTTTTTAATTTTTATTTATTAAATTACATTTTTTATTTTTAAAATTATTTTTTTAATTTTTATTTATTAAATTACATTTTTTATTTTTAAAATTATTTTTTTAATTTTTATTTATTAAATTACATTTTTTATTTTTAAAATTATTTTTTTAATTTTTATTTATTAAATTACATTTTTTATTTTTAAAATTATTTTTTTAATTTTTATTTATTAAATTACATTTTTTATTTTTAAAATTATTTTTTTTATTTTTAAAATTATATTTTTTATTTTTAATATTACTTTTTTTATTTATTAAATTACATTTTTTATTTTTAAAATTATATTTTTTATTTTTAAAATTATTTTTTTTATTTTTAAAATTATATTTTTTATTTTTAATATTACTTTTTTTATTTTTATTTATTAAATTACATTTTTTATTTTTAAAATTATATTTTTTATTTTTAAAATTATATTTTTTATTTTTAATATTACATTTTTTATTTTTATTTATTAAATTACATTTTTTATTTTTAAAATTATATTTTTTATTTTTAAAATTATATTTTTTATTTTTAAAATTATATTTTTTATTTTTAATATTACTTTTTTTATTTTTATTTATTAAATTACATTTTTTATTTTTATTTATTAAATTACATTTTTTATTTTTATTTATTAAATTACATTTTTTATTTTTAAAATTATATTTTTTATTTTTAAAATTATATTTTTTATTTTTAATATTACTTTTTTTATTTTTATTTATTAAATTACATTTTTTATTTTTAAAATTATATTTTTTATTTTTATTTATTAAATTACATTTTTTATTTTTATTTATTAAATTACATTTTTTATTTTTAAAATTATTTTTTTTATTTTTAAAATTATATTTTTTATTTTTAAAATTATATTTTTTATTTTTATTTATTAAATTACATTTTTTATTTTTAAAATTATATTTTTTATTTTTAAAATTATATTTTTTATTTTTAATATTACTTTTTTTATTTTTATTTATTAAATTACATTTTTTATTTTTAAAATTATATTTTTTATTTTTAAAATTATATTTTTTATTTTTAATATTACATTTTTTATTTTTATTTATTAAATTACATTTTTTATTTTTAAAATTATTTTTTTTATTTTTAAAATTATATTTTTTATTTTTAATATTACTTTTTTTATTTTTATTTATTAAATTACATTTTTTATTTTTATTTATTAAATTACATTTTTTATTTTTAAAATTATTTTTTTTATTTTTAAAGTTATATTTTTTATTTTTAATATTACTTTTTTTATTTTTATTTATTAAATTACATTTTTTATTTTTAAAATTATATTTTTTATTTTTAAAATTATATTTTTTATTTTTAATATTACTTTTTTTATTTTTATTTATTAAATTACATTTTTTATTTTTATTTATTAAATTACATTTTTTATTTTTATTTATTAAATTACATTTTTTATTTTTAAAATTATATTTTTTATTTTTAATATTACTTTTTTTATTTTTATTTATTAAATTACATTTTTTATTTTTATTTATTAAATTATATTTTTTATTTTTAAAATTACATTTTTTATTTTTAAAATTATTTTTTTTATTTTTAAAATTATATTTTTTATTTTTAATATTACTTTTTTTATTTATTAAATTACATTTTTTATTTTTAAAATTATATTTTTTATTTTTAAAATTATATTTTTTATTTTTAATATTACTTTTTTTATTTTTATTTATTAAATTACATTTTTTATTTTTAAAATTATATTTTTTATTTTTATTTATTAAATTACATTTTTTATTTTTATTTATTAAATTACATTTTTTATTTTTAAAATTATTTTTTTTATTTTTAAAATTATATTTTTTATTTTTAAAATTATATTTTTTATTTTTATTTATTAAATTACATTTTTTATTTTTAAAATTATATTTTTTATTTTTAAAATTATATTTTTTATTTTTAATATTACTTTTTTTATTTTTATTTATTAAATTACATTTTTTATTTTTAAAATTATATTTTTTATTTTTAAAATTATATTTTTTATTTTTAATATTACATTTTTTATTTTTATTTATTAAATTACATTTTTTATTTTTAAAATTATTTTTTTTATTTTTAAAATTATATTTTTTATTTTTAATATTACTTTTTTTATTTTTATTTATTAAATTACATTTTTTATTTTTATTTATTAAATTACATTTTTTATTTTTAAAATTATTTTTTTTATTTTTAAAGTTATATTTTTTATTTTTAATATTACTTTTTTTATTTTTATTTATTAAATTACATTTTTTATTTTTAAAATTATATTTTTTATTTTTAAAATTATATTTTTTATTTTTAATATTACTTTTTTTATTTTTATTTATTAAATTACATTTTTTATTTTTATTTATTAAATTACATTTTTTATTTTTATTTATTAAATTACATTTTTTATTTTTAAAATTATATTTTTTATTTTTAAAATTATATTTTTTATTTTTAAAATTATATTTTTTATTTTTAATATTACTTTTTTTATTTTTATTTATTAAATTACATTTTTTATTTTTATTTATTAAATTACATTTTTTATTTTTATTTATTAAATTACATTTTTTATTTTTAAAATTATATTTTTTATTTTTAAAATTATATTTTTTATTTTTAATATTACATTTTTTATTTTTATTTATTAAATTACATTTTTTATTTTTAAAATTATATTTTTTATTTTTAAAATTATATTTTTTATTTTTAATATTACTTTTTTTATTTTTATTTATTAAATTACATTTTTTATTTTTAAAATTATATTTTTTATTTTTAAAATTATATTTTTTATTTTTAATATTACTTTTTTTATTTTTATTTATTAAATTACATTTTTTATTTTTAAAATTATATTTTTTATTTTTAAAATTATATTTTTTATTTTTAATATTACATTTTTTATTTTTATTTATTAAATTACATTTTTTATTTTTAAAATTATATTTTTTATTTTTAAAATTATATTTTTTATTTTTAAAATTATATTTTTTATTTTTAAAATTATATTTTTTATTTTTAAAATTATATTTTTTATTTTTAATATTACATTTTTTATTTTTATTTATTAAATTACATTTTTTATTTTTAAAATTATATTTTTTATTTTTAAAATTATATTTTTTATTTTTAAAATTATATTTTTTATTTTTAAAATTATATTTTTTATTTTTAATATTACGTTTTTTATTTTTATTTATTAAATTACATTTTTTATTTTTATTTATTAAATTACATTTTTTATTTTTAAAATTATATTTTTTATTTTTAAAATTATATTTTTTATTTTTAAAATTATATTTTTTATTTTTAATATTACGTTTTTTATTTTTATTTATTAAATTACATTTTTTATTTTTAAAATTATATTTTTTATTTTTAAAATTATATTTTTTATTTTTATTTATTAAATTACATTTTTTATTTTTAAAATTATATTTTTTATTTTTAAAATTATATTTTTTATTTTTAAAATTATATTTTTTATTTTTAAAATTATATTTTTTATTTTTAAAATTATATTTTTTATTTTTAATATTACGTTTTTTATTTTTATTTATTAAATTACATTTTTTATTTTTAAAATTATATTTTTTATTTTTAAAATTATATTTTTTATTTTTAAAATTATATTTTTTATTTTTAAAATTATATTTTTTATTTTTAAAATTATATTTTTTATTTTTAAAATTATATTTTTTATTTTTAATATTACATTTTTTATTTTTATTTATTAAATTACATTTTTTATTTTTAAAATTATATTTTTTATTTTTAAAATTATATTTTTTATTTTTAAAATTATATTTTTTATTTTTAAAATTATATTTTTTATTTTTAAAATTATATTTTTTATTTTTAATATTACATTTTTTATTTTTATTTATTAAATTACATTTTTTATTTTTATTTATTAAATTACATTTTTTATTTTTAAAATTATATTTTTTATTTTTAAAATTATATTTTTTATTTTTATTTATTAAATTACATTTTTTATTTTTAAAATTATATTTTTTATTTTTAAAATTATATTTTTTATTTTTAATATTACATTTTTTATTTTTATTTATTAAATTACATTTTTTATTTTTAAAATTATATTTTTTATTTTTAAAATTATATTTTTTATTTTTAAAATTATATTTTTTATTTTTAAAATTATATTTTTTATTTTTAAAATTATATTTTTTATTTTTAAAATTATATTTTTTATTTTTAATATTACATTTTTTATTTTTATTTATTAAATTACATTTTTTATTTTTATTTATTAAATTACATTTTTTATTTTTAAAATTATATTTTTTATTTTTAAAATTATATTTTTTATTTTTATTTATTAAATTACATTTTTTATTTTTAAAATTATATTTTTTATTTTTAAAATTATATTTTTTATTTTTAATATTACTTTTTTTATTTTTATTTATTAAATTACATTTTTTATTTTTAAAATTATATTTTTTATTTTTAAAATTATTTTTTTTATTTTTAAAATTATATTTTTTATTTTTAATATTACTTTTTTTATTTTTATTTATTAAATTACATTTTTTATTTTTATTTATTAAATTACATTTTTTATTTTTAAAATTATTTTTTTTATTTTTAAAGTTATATTTTTTATTTTTAATATTACTTTTTTTATTTTTATTTATTAAATTACATTTTTTATTTTTAAAATTATATTTTTTATTTTTAAAATTATATTTTTTATTTTTAATATTACTTTTTTTATTTATTAAATTACATTTTTTATTTTTAAAATTATATTTTTTATTTTTAAAATTATATTTTTTATTTTTAATATTACATTTTTTATTTTTATTTATTAAATTACATTTTTTATTTTTAAAATTATATTTTTTATTTTTAAAATTATATTTTTTATTTTTAATATTATATTTTTTATTTTTAATATTACTTTTTTTATTTATTAAATTACATTTTTTATTTTTAAAATTATATTTTTTATTTTTAAAATTATATTTTTTATTTTTAATATTACATTTTTTATTTTTATTTATTAAATTACATTTTTTATTTTTAAAATTATATTTTTTATTTTTAAAATTATATTTTTTATTTTTAATATTACATTTTTTATTTTTATTTATTAAATTACATTTTTTATTTTTAAAATTATATTTTTTATTTTTAAAATTATATTTTTTATTTTTAATATTACATTTTTTATTTTTATTTATTAAATTACATTTTTTATTTTTAAAATTATATTTTTTATTTTTAAAATTATATTTTTTATTTTTAAAATTATATTTTTTATTTTTAAAATTATATTTTTTATTTTTAATATTACATTTTTTATTTTTATTTATTAAATTACATTTTTTATTTTTATTTATTAAATTACATTTTTTATTTTTAAAATTATATTTTTTATTTTTAAAATTATATTTTTTATTTTTATTTATTAAATTACATTTTTTATTTTTAAAATTATTTTTTTTATTTTTAAAGTTATATTTTTTATTTTTAATATTACTTTTTTTATTTTTATTTATTAAATTACATTTTTTATTTTTATTTATTAAATTACATTTTTTATTTTTAAAATTATATTTTTTATTTTTAAAATTATATTTTTTATTTTTAATATTACTTTTTTTATTTTTATTTATTAAATTACATTTTTTATTTTTATTTATTAAATTACATTTTTTATTTTTAAATTTATTTTTTTTATTTTTAAAGTTATATTTTTTATTTTTAATATTACTTTTTTTATTTTTATTTATTAAATTACATTTTTTATTTTTAAAATTATATTTTTTATTTTTAAAATTATATTTTTTATTTTTAATATTACTTTTTTTATTTATTAAATTACATTTTTTATTTTTAAAATTATATTTTTTATTTTTAAAATTATATTTTTTATTTTTAATATTACATTTTTTATTTTTATTTATTAAATTACATTTTTTATTTTTAAAATTATATTTTTTATTTTTAAAATTATATTTTTTATTTTTAATATTACATTTTTTATTTTTATTTATTAAATTACATTTTTTATTTTTAAATTTATTTTTTTTATTTTTAAAGTTATATTTTTTATTTTTAATATTACTTTTTTTATTTTTATTTATTAAATTACATTTTTTATTTTTATTTATTAAATTACATTTTTTATTTTTAAAATTATATTTTTTATTTTTAAAATTATATTTTTTATTTTTAATATTACTTTTTTTATTTTTATTTATTAAATTACATTTTTTATTTTTAAAATTATTTTTTTTATTTTTAAAATTATATTTTTTATTTTTAATATTACTTTTTTTATTTTTATTTATTAAATTACATTTTTTATTTTTAAAATTATTTTTTTTATTTTTAAAATTATATTTTTTATTTTTAAAATTATATTTTTTATTTTTAATATTACTTTTTTTATTTTTATTTATTAAATTACATTTTTTATTTTTAAATTTATTTTTTTTATTTTTAAAGTTATATTTTTTATTTTTAAAATTATATTTTTTATTTTTGTTTATTAAATTACATTTTTTATTTTTAAAATTATATTTTTTATTTTTAAAATTATATTTTTTATTTTTAATATTACTTTTTTTATTTATTAAATTACATTTTTTATTTTTAAAATTATATTTTTTATTTTTAAAATTATATTTTTTATTTTTAATATTACATTTTTTATTTTTATTTATTAAATTACATTTTTTATTTTTAAAATTATATTTTTTATTTTTAAAATTATATTTTTTATTTTTAATATTACTTTTTTTATTTATTAAATTACATTTTTTATTTTTAAAATTATATTTTTTATTTTTAAAATTATATTTTTTATTTTTAATATTACTTTTTTTATTTATTAAATTACATTTTTTATTTTTAAAATTATATTTTTTATTTTTAAAATTATATTTTTTATTTTTAATATTACATTTTTTATTTTTATTTATTAAATTACATTTTTTATTTTTAAAATTATATTTTTTATTTTTAAAATTATATTTTTTATTTTTAATATTATATTTTTTATTTTTGTTTATTAAATTACATTTTTTATTTTTAAAATTATTTTTTTTATTTTTAAAGTTATATTTTTTATTTTTAATATTACTTTTTTTATTTTTATTTATTAAATTACATTTTTTATTTTTATTTATTAAATTACATTTTTTATTTTTAAAATTATATTTTTTATTTTTAAAATTATATTTTTTATTTTTAATATTACTTTTTTTATTTTTATTTATTAAATTACATTTTTTATTTTTATTTATTAAATTACATTTTTTATTTTTAAATTTATTTTTTTTATTTTTAAAGTTATATTTTTTATTTTTAATATTACTTTTTTTATTTTTATTTATTAAATTACATTTTTTATTTTTATTTATTAAATTACATTTTTTATTTTTAAAGTTATATTTTTTATTTTTAATATTACTTTTTTTATTTTTATTTATTAAATTACATTTTTTATTTTTATTTATTAAATTACATTTTTTATTTTTATTTATTAAATTACATTTTTTATTTTTAAAATTATATTTTTTATTTTTGTTTATTAAATTACATTTTTTATTTTTATTTATTAAATTACATTTTTTATTTTTAAAGTTATATTTTTTATTTTTAATATTACTTTTTTTATTTTTATTTATTAAATTACATTTTTTATTTTTAAAATTATATTTTTTATTTTTAAAATTATATTTTTTATTTTTAATATTACATTTTTTATTTTTATTTATTAAATTACATTTTTTATTTTTAAAATTATATTTTTTATTTTTAAAATTATATTTTTTATTTTTAATATTACATTTTTTATTTTTATTTATTAAATTACATTTTTTATTTTTAAATTTATTTTTTTTATTTTTAAAGTTATATTTTTTATTTTTAAAATTATATTTTTTATTTTTGTTTATTAAATTACATTTTTTATTTTTATTTATTAAATTACATTTTTTATTTTTAAAGTTATATTTTTTATTTTTAATATTACTTTTTTTATTTTTATTTATTAAATTACATTTTTTATTTTTATTTATTAAATTACATTTTTTATTTTTAAAATTATATTTTTTATTTTTAAAATTATATTTTTTATTTTTAATATTACTTTTTTTATTTTTATTTATTAAATTACATTTTTTATTTTTAAAATTATATTTTTTATTTTTAATATTACATTTTTTATTTTTATTTATTAAATTACATTTTTTATTTTTAAATTTATTTTTTTTATTTTTAAAGTTATATTTTTTATTTTTAAAATTATATTTTTTATTTTTGTTTATTAAATTACATTTTTTATTTTTATTTATTAAATTACATTTTTTATTTTTAAAGTTATATTTTTTATTTTTAATATTACTTTTTTTATTTTTATTTATTAAATTACATTTTTTATTTTTATTTATTAAATTACATTTTTTATTTTTAAAATTATATTTTTTATTTTTAAAATTATATTTTTTATTTTTAATATTACATTTTTTATTTTTATTTATTAAATTACATTTTTTATTTTTAAAATTATATTTTTTATTTTTAATATTACATTTTTTATTTTTATTTATTAAATTACATTTTTTATTTTTAAATTTATTTTTTTTATTTTTAAAGTTATATTTTTTATTTTTAAAATTATATTTTTTATTTTTGTTTATTAAATTACATTTTTTATTTTTATTTATTAAATTACATTTTTTATTTTTAAAGTTATATTTTTTATTTTTAATATTACTTTTTTTATTTTTATTTATTAAATTACATTTTTTATTTTTATTTATTAAATTACATTTTTTATTTTTAAAATTATATTTTTTATTTTTAAAATTATATTTTTTATTTTTAATATTACTTTTTTTATTTTTATTTATTAAATTACATTTTTTATTTTTAAATTTATTTTTTTTATTTTTAAAGTTATATTTTTTATTTTTAATATTACTTTTTTTATTTTTATTTATTAAATTACATTTTTTATTTTTAAAATTATATTTTTTATTTTTAAAATTATATTTTTTATTTTTAATATTACTTTTTTTATTTATTAAATTACATTTTTTATTTTTAAAATTATATTTTTTATTTTTAAAATTATATTTTTTATTTTTAATATTACTTTTTTTATTTTTATTTATTAAATTACATTTTTTATTTTTAAAATTATTTTTTTTATTTTTAAAATTATATTTTTTATTTTTAATATTACTTTTTTTATTTTTATTTATTAAATTACATTTTTTATTTTTAAATTTATTTTTTTTATTTTTAAAGTTATATTTTTTATTTTTAAAATTATATTTTTTATTTTTAAAATTATATTTTTTATTTTTAATATTACTTTTTTTATTTATTAAATTACATTTTTTATTTTTAAAATTATATTTTTTATTTTTAAAATTATATTTTTTATTTTTAATATTACATTTTTTATTTTTATTTATTAAATTACATTTTTTATTTTTAAAATTATATTTTTTATTTTTAAAATTATATTTTTTATTTTTAATATTACTTTTTTTATTTATTAAATTACATTTTTTATTTTTAAAATTATATTTTTTATTTTTAAAATTATATTTTTTATTTTTAATATTACTTTTTTTATTTATTAAATTACATTTTTTATTTTTAAAATTATATTTTTTATTTTTAAAATTATATTTTTTATTTTTAATATTACATTTTTTATTTTTATTTATTAAATTACATTTTTTATTTTTAAAATTATATTTTTTATTTTTAAAATTATATTTTTTATTTTTAATATTATATTTTTTATTTTTGTTTATTAAATTACATTTTTTATTTTTAAAATTATTTTTTTTATTTTTAATATTACTTTTTTTATTTTTATTTATTAAATTACATTTTTTATTTTTATTTATTAAATTACATTTTTTATTTTTAAAATTATATTTTTTATTTTTAAAATTATATTTTTTATTTTTAATATTACTTTTTTTATTTTTATTTATTAAATTACATTTTTTATTTTTAAAATTATATTTTTTATTTTTAATATTACATTTTTTATTTTTATTTATTAAATTACATTTTTTATTTTTAAATTTATTTTTTTTATTTTTAAAGTTATATTTTTTATTTTTAAAATTATATTTTTTATTTTTGTTTATTAAATTACATTTTTTATTTTTATTTATTAAATTACATTTTTTATTTTTAAAGTTATATTTTTTATTTTTAATATTACTTTTTTTATTTTTATTTATTAAATTACATTTTTTATTTTTATTTATTAAATTACATTTTTTATTTTTAAAATTATATTTTTTATTTTTAAAATTATATTTTTTATTTTTAATATTACATTTTTTATTTTTATTTATTAAATTACATTTTTTATTTTTAAAATTATATTTTTTATTTTTAATATTACATTTTTTATTTTTATTTATTAAATTACATTTTTTATTTTTAAATTTATTTTTTTTATTTTTAAAGTTATATTTTTTATTTTTAAAATTATATTTTTTATTTTTGTTTATTAAATTACATTTTTTATTTTTATTTATTAAATTACATTTTTTATTTTTAAAGTTATATTTTTTATTTTTAATATTACTTTTTTTATTTTTATTTATTAAATTACATTTTTTATTTTTATTTATTAAATTACATTTTTTATTTTTAAAATTATATTTTTTATTTTTAAAATTATATTTTTTATTTTTAATATTACTTTTTTTATTTTTATTTATTAAATTACATTTTTTATTTTTAAATTTATTTTTTTTATTTTTAAAGTTATATTTTTTATTTTTAATATTACTTTTTTTATTTTTATTTATTAAATTACATTTTTTATTTTTAAAATTATATTTTTTATTTTTAAAATTATATTTTTTATTTTTAATATTACTTTTTTTATTTATTAAATTACATTTTTTATTTTTAAAATTATATTTTTTATTTTTAAAATTATATTTTTTATTTTTAATATTACTTTTTTTATTTTTATTTATTAAATTACATTTTTTATTTTTAAAATTATTTTTTTTATTTTTAAAATTATATTTTTTATTTTTAATATTACTTTTTTTATTTTTATTTATTAAATTACATTTTTTATTTTTAAATTTATTTTTTTTATTTTTAAAGTTATATTTTTTATTTTTAAAATTATATTTTTTATTTTTAAAATTATATTTTTTATTTTTAATATTACTTTTTTTATTTATTAAATTACATTTTTTATTTTTAAAATTATATTTTTTATTTTTAAAATTATATTTTTTATTTTTAATATTACATTTTTTATTTTTATTTATTAAATTACATTTTTTATTTTTAAAATTATATTTTTTATTTTTAAAATTATATTTTTTATTTTTAATATTACTTTTTTTATTTATTAAATTACATTTTTTATTTTTAAAATTATATTTTTTATTTTTAAAATTATATTTTTTATTTTTAATATTACTTTTTTTATTTATTAAATTACATTTTTTATTTTTAAAATTATATTTTTTATTTTTAAAATTATATTTTTTATTTTTAATATTACATTTTTTATTTTTATTTATTAAATTACATTTTTTATTTTTAAAATTATATTTTTTATTTTTAAAATTATATTTTTTATTTTTAATATTATATTTTTTATTTTTGTTTATTAAATTACATTTTTTATTTTTAAAATTATTTTTTTTATTTTTAAAGTTATATTTTTTATTTTTAATATTACTTTTTTTATTTATTAAATTACATTTTTTATTTTTAAAATTATATTTTTTATTTTTAAAATTATATTTTTTATTTTTAATATTACTTTTTTTATTTATTAAATTACATTTTTTATTTTTAAAATTATATTTTTTATTTTTAAAATTATATTTTTTATTTTTAATATTACTTTTTTTATTTATTAAATTACATTTTTTATTTTTAAAATTATATTTTTTATTTTTAAAATTATATTTTTTATTTTTAATATTAAATTTTTTATTTTTATTTATTAAATTACATTTTTTATTTTTAAAATTATATTTTTTATTTTTAAAATTATATTTTTTATTTTTAATATTACTTTTTTTATTTATTAAATTACATTTTTTATTTTTAAAATTATATTTTTTATTTTTAATATTACTTTTTTTATTTTTATTTATTAAATTACATTTTTTATTTTTATTTATTAAATTACATTTTTTATTTTTAAATTTATTTTTTTTATTTTTAAAGTTATATTTTTTATTTTTAAAATTATATTTTTTATTTTTAAAATTATATTTTTTATTTTTAATATTACTTTTTTTATTTATTAAATTACATTTTTTATTTTTAAAATTATATTTTTTATTTTTAAAATTATATTTTTTATTTTTAATATTACATTTTTTATTTTTATTTATTAAATTACATTTTTTATTTTTAAAATTATATTTTTTATTTTTAAAATTATATTTTTTATTTTTAATATTACTTTTTTTATTTATTAAATTACATTTTTTATTTTTAAAATTATATTTTTTATTTTTAATATTACTTTTTTTATTTTTATTTATTAAATTACATTTTTTATTTTTATTTATTAAATTACATTTTTTATTTTTAAATTTATTTTTTTTATTTTTAAAGTTATATTTTTTATTTTTAAAATTATATTTTTTATTTTTAAAATTATATTTTTTATTTTTAATATTACTTTTTTTATTTATTAAATTACATTTTTTATTTTTAAAATTATATTTTTTATTTTTAAAATTATATTTTTTATTTTTAATATTACTTTTTTTATTTATTAAATTACATTTTTTATTTTTAAAATTATATTTTTTATTTTTAAAATTATATTTTTTATTTTTAAAATTATATTTTTTATTTTTAATATTACTTTTTTTATTTATTAAATTATATTTTTTATTTTTAATATTACTTTTTTTATTTTTATTTATTAAATTACATTTTTTATTTTTATTTATTAAATTACATTTTTTATTTTTAAAATTATATTTTTTATTTTTAAAATTATATTTTTTATTTTTAAAATTATATTTTTTATTTTTAATATTACTTTTTTTATTTTTATTTATTAAATTACATTTTTTATTTTTGTTTATTAAATTACATTTTTTATTTTTAAAATTATATTTTTTATTTTTAAAATTATATTTTTTATTTTTAATATTACTTTTTTTATTTTTATTTATTAAATTACATTTTTTATTTTTATTTTTAAAATTATATTTTTTATTTTTAATATTACTTTTTTTATTTATTAAATTACATTTTTTATTTTTAAAATTATATTTTTTATTTTTAAAATTATATTTTTTATTTTTAATATTACTTTTTTTATTTATTAAATTACATTTTTTATTTTTAAAATTATATTTTTTATTTTTAATATTACTTTTTTTATTTTTATTTATTAAATTACATTTTTTATTTTTATTTATTAAATTACATTTTTTATTTTTAAATTTATTTTTTTTATTTTTAAAGTTATATTTTTTATTTTTAAAATTATATTTTTTATTTTTAAAATTATATTTTTTATTTTTAATATTACTTTTTTTATTTATTAAATTACATTTTTTATTTTTAAAATTATATTTTTTATTTTTAAAATTATATTTTTTATTTTTAATATTACTTTTTTTATTTATTAAATTACATTTTTTATTTTTAAAATTATATTTTTTATTTTTAAAATTATATTTTTTATTTTTAATATTACATTTTTTATTTTTATTTATTAAATTACATTTTTTATTTTTAAAATTATATTTTTTATTTTTAAAATTATATTTTTTATTTTTAAAATTATATTTTTTATTTTTAATATTACTTTTTTTATTTTTATTTATTAAATTACATTTTTTATTTTTATTTTTAAAATTATATTTTTTATTTTTAATATTACTTTTTTTATTTATTAAATTACATTTTTTATTTTTAAAATTATATTTTTTATTTTTAAAATTATATTTTTTATTTTTAATATTACTTTTTTTATTTATTAAATTACATTTTTTATTTTTAAAATTATATTTTTTATTTTTAATATTACTTTTTTTATTTTTATTTATTAAATTACATTTTTTATTTTTAAAATTATATTTTTTATTTTTAATATTACTTTTTTTATTTTTATTTATTAAATTACATTTTTTATTTTTATTTTTAAAATTATATTTTTTATTTTTAAAATTATATTTTTTATTTTTAATATTACATTTTTTATTTTTATTTATTAAATTACATTTTTTATTTTTAAAATTATATTTTTTATTTTTAAAATTATATTTTTTATTTTTAATATTACTTTTTTTATTTATTAAATTACATTTTTTATTTTTAAAATTATATTTTTTATTTTTAATATTACTTTTTTTATTTTTATTTATTAAATTACATTTTTTATTTTTATTTATTAAATTACATTTTTTATTTTTAAATTTATTTTTTTTATTTTTAAAGTTATATTTTTTATTTTTAAAATTATATTTTTTATTTTTAAAATTATATTTTTTATTTTTAATATTACTTTTTTTATTTATTAAATTACATTTTTTATTTTTAAAATTATATTTTTTATTTTTAAAATTATATTTTTTATTTTTAATATTACATTTTTTATTTTTGTTTATTAAATTACATTTTTTATTTTTAAAATTATATTTTTTATTTTTAAAATTATATTTTTTATTTTTAATATTACTTTTTTTATTTATTAAATTACATTTTTTATTTTTAAAATTATATTTTTTATTTTTAAAATTATATTTTTTATTTTTAATATTACATTTTTTATTTTTATTTATTAAATTACATTTTTTATTTTTAAAATTATATTTTTTATTTTTAAAATTATATTTTTTATTTTTAATATTACTTTTTTTATTTATTAAATTACATTTTTTATTTTTAAAATTATATTTTTTATTTTTAATATTACTTTTTTTATTTTTATTTATTAAATTACATTTTTTATTTTTATTTATTAAATTACATTTTTTATTTTTAAATTTATTTTTTTTATTTTTAAAGTTATATTTTTTATTTTTAAAATTATATTTTTTATTTTTAAAATTATATTTTTTATTTTTAATATTACTTTTTTTATTTATTAAATTACATTTTTTATTTTTAAAATTATATTTTTTATTTTTAAAATTATATTTTTTATTTTTAATATTACATTTTTTATTTTTATTTATTAAATTACATTTTTTATTTTTAAAATTATATTTTTTATTTTTAAAATTATATTTTTTATTTTTAATATTACTTTTTTTATTTATTAAATTACATTTTTTATTTTTAAAATTATATTTTTTATTTTTAAAATTATATTTTTTATTTTTAATATTACTTTTTTTATTTTTATTTATTAAATTACATTTTTTATTTTTATTTATTAAATTACATTTTTTATTTTTAAATTTATTTTTTTTATTTTTAAAGTTATATTTTTTATTTTTAAAATTATATTTTTTATTTTTAAAATTATATTTTTTATTTTTAATATTACTTTTTTTATTTATTAAATTACATTTTTTATTTTTAAAATTATATTTTTTATTTTTAAAATTATATTTTTTATTTTTAATATTACATTTTTTATTTTTGTTTATTAAATTACATTTTTTATTTTTAAAATTATTTTTTTTATTTTTAAAGTTATATTTTTTATTTTTAATATTACTTTTTTTATTTATTAAATTACATTTTTTATTTTTAAAATTATATTTTTTATTTTTAAAATTATATTTTTTATTTTTAATATTACTTTTTTTATTTATTAAATTACATTTTTTATTTTTAAAATTATATTTTTTATTTTTAAAATTATATTTTTTATTTTTAATATTACATTTTTTATTTTTGTTTATTAAATTACATTTTTTATTTTTAAAATTATATTTTTTATTTTTAAAATTATATTTTTTATTTTTAATATTACTTTTTTTATTTATTAAATTACATTTTTTATTTTTAAAATTATATTTTTTATTTTTAAAATTATATTTTTTATTTTTAATATTACTTTTTTTATTTATTAAATTATATTTTTTATTTTTAAAATTATATTTTTTATTTTTAATATTACATTTTTTATTTTTATTTATTAAATTACATTTTTTATTTTTAAAATTATATTTTTTATTTTTAAAATTATATTTTTTATTTTTAATATTACTTTTTTTATTTATTAAATTACATTTTTTATTTTTAAAATTATATTTTTTATTTTTAAAATTATATTTTTTATTTTTAATATTACATTTTTTATTTTTATTTATTAAATTACATTTTTTATTTTTAAAATTATATTTTTTATTTTTAAAATTATATTTTTTATTTTTAATATTACTTTTTTTATTTATTAAATTACATTTTTTATTTTTAAAATTATATTTTTTATTTTTAAAATTATATTTTTTATTTTTAATATTACTTTTTTTATTTATTAAATTATATTTTTTATTTTTAAAATTATATTTTTTATTTTTAATATTACATTTTTTATTTTTAAAATTATATTTTTTATTTTTAAAATTATATTTTTTATTTTTAATATTACATTTTTTATTTTTATTTATTAAATTACATTTTTTATTTTTAAAATTATATTTTTTATTTTTAAAATTATATTTTTTATTTTTAATATTACATTTTTTATTTTTGTTTATTAAATTACATTTTTTATTTTTAAAATTATTTTTTTTATTTTTAAAGTTATATTTTTTATTTTTAATATTACTTTTTTTATTTATTAAATTACATTTTTTATTTTTAAAATTATATTTTTTATTTTTAAAATTATATTTTTTATTTTTAATATTACTTTTTTTATTTATTAAATTACATTTTTTATTTTTAAAATTATATTTTTTATTTTTAAAATTATATTTTTTATTTTTAATATTACATTTTTTATTTTTGTTTATTAAATTACATTTTTTATTTTTAAAATTATATTTTTTATTTTTAAAATTATATTTTTTATTTTTAATATTACTTTTTTTATTTATTAAATTACATTTTTTATTTTTAAAATTATATTTTTTATTTTTAATATTACATTTTTTATTTTTATTTATTAATTTACATTTTTTATTTTTAAAATTATATTTTTTATTTTTAAAATTATATTTTTTATTTTTAAAATTATATTTTTTATTTTTAATATTACTTTTTTTATTTATTAAATTACATTTTTTATTTTTAAAATTATATTTTTTATTTTTAAAATTATATTTTTTATTTTTAATATTACTTTTTTTATTTTTATTTATTAAATTACATTTTTTATTTTTGTTTATTAAATTACATTTTTTATTTTTAAAATTATATTTTTTATTTTTAAAATTATATTTTTTATTTTTAATATTACTTTTTTTATTTATTAAATTACATTTTTTATTTTTAAAATTATATTTTTTATTTTTAAAATTATATTTTTTATTTTTAATATTACATTTTTTATTTTTGTTTATTAAATTACATTTTTTATTTTTAAAATTATATTTTTTATTTTTAAAATTATATTTTTTATTTTTAATATTACTTTTTTTATTTATTAAATTACATTTTTTATTTTTAAAATTATATTTTTTATTTTTAAAATTATATTTTTTATTTTTAATATTACATTTTTTATTTTTGTTTATTAAATTACATTTTTTATTTTTAAAATTATATTTTTTATTTTTAATATTACTTTTTTTATTTATTAAATTACATTTTTTATTTTTAAAATTATATTTTTTATTTTTAAAATTATATTTTTTATTTTTAATATTACATTTTTTATTTTTGTTTATTAAATTACATTTTTTATTTTTAAAATTATATTTTTTATTTTTAAAATTATATTTTTTATTTTTAATATTACTTTTTTTATTTTTATTTATTAAATTACATTTTTTATTTTTGTTTATTAAATTACATTTTTTATTTTTAAAATTATATTTTTTATTTTTAATATTACTTTTTTTATTTATTAAATTACATTTTTTATTTTTAAAATTATATTTTTTATTTTTAAAATTATATTTTTTATTTTTAATATTACATTTTTTATTTTTGTTTATTAAATTACATTTTTTATTTTTAAAATTATATTTTTTATTTTTAAAATTATATTTTTTATTTTTAATATTACTTTTTTTATTTATTAAATTACATTTTTTATTTTTAAAATTATATTTTTTATTTTTAAAATTATATTTTTTATTTTTAATATTACATTTTTTATTTTTATTTATTAAATTACATTTTTTATTTTTAAAATTATATTTTTTATTTTTAAAATTATATTTTTTATTTTTAAAATTATATTTTTTATTTTTAATATTACTTTTTTTATTTATTAAATTACATTTTTTATTTTTAAAATTATATTTTTTATTTTTAAAATTATATTTTTTATTTTTAATATTACTTTTTTTATTTTTATTTATTAAATTACATTTTTTATTTTTGTTTATTAAATTACATTTTTTATTTTTAAAATTATATTTTTTATTTTTAAAATTATATTTTTTATTTTTAATATTACTTTTTTTATTTATTAAATTACATTTTTTATTTTTAAAATTATATTTTTTATTTTTAAAATTATATTTTTTATTTTTAAAATTATATTTTTTATTTTTAAAATTATATTTTTTATTTTTAATATTACTTTTTTTATTTATTAAATTACATTTTTTATTTTTAAAATTATATTTTTTATTTTTAAAATTATATTTTTTATTTTTAATATTACATTTTTTATTTTTATTTATTAAATTACATTTTTTATTTTTAAAATTATATTTTTTATTTTTAAAATTATATTTTTTATTTTTAAAATTATATTTTTTATTTTTAATATTACTTTTTTTATTTTTATTTATTAAATTACATTTTTTATTTTTATTTATTAAATTACATTTTTTATTTTTAAAATTATATTTTTTATTTTTAAAATTATATTTTTTATTTTTAATATTACTTTTTTTATTTATTAAATTACATTTTTTATTTTTAAAATTATATTTTTTATTTTTAATATTACATTTTTTATTTTTATTTATTAAATTACATTTTTTATTTTTAAAATTATATTTTTTATTTTTAAAATTATATTTTTTATTTTTAATATTACTTTTTTTATTTATTAAATTACATTTTTTATTTTTAAAATTATATTTTTTATTTTTAAAATTATATTTTTTATTTTTAATATTACTTTTTTTATTTATTAAATTACATTTTTTATTTTTAAAATTATATTTTTTATTTTTAAAATTATATTTTTTATTTTTAATATTACATTTTTTATTTTTATTTATTAAATTACATTTTTTATTTTTAAAATTATATTTTTTATTTTTAAAATTATATTTTTTATTTTTAATATTATATTTTTTATTTTTGTTTATTAAATTACATTTTTTATTTTTAAAATTATTTTTTTTATTTTTAAAGTTATATTTTTTATTTTTAATATTACTTTTTTTATTTATTAAATTACATTTTTTATTTTTAAAATTATATTTTTTATTTTTAAAATTATATTTTTTATTTTTAATATTACTTTTTTTATTTATTAAATTACATTTTTTATTTTTAAAATTATATTTTTTATTTTTAAAATTATATTTTTTATTTTTAATATTACATTTTTTATTTTTGTTTATTAAATTACATTTTTTATTTTTAAAATTATATTTTTTATTTTTAAAATTATATTTTTTATTTTTAATATTACTTTTTTTATTTATTAAATTACATTTTTTATTTTTAAAATTATATTTTTTATTTTTAAAATTATATTTTTTATTTTTAATATTACATTTTTTATTTTTATTTATTAAATTACATTTTTTATTTTTAAAATTATATTTTTTATTTTTAAAATTATATTTTTTATTTTTAATATTACTTTTTTTATTTATTAAATTACATTTTTTATTTTTAAAATTATATTTTTTATTTTTAAAATTATATTTTTTATTTTTAAAATTATATTTTTTATTTTTAATATTACATTTTTTATTTTTATTTATTAAATTACATTTTTTATTTTTAAAATTATATTTTTTATTTTTAAAATTATATTTTTTATTTTTAATATTATATTTTTTATTTTTGTTTATTAAATTACATTTTTTATTTTTAAAATTATTTTTTTTATTTTTAAAGTTATATTTTTTATTTTTAATATTACTTTTTTTATTTTTATTTATTAAATTACATTTTTTATTTTTATTTATTAAATTACATTTTTTATTTTTAAAATTATATTTTTTATTTTTAAAATTATATTTTTTATTTTTAATATTACTTTTTTTATTTTTATTTATTAAATTACATTTTTTATTTTTATTTATTAAATTACATTTTTTATTTTTAAATTTATTTTTTTTATTTTTAAAGTTATATTTTTTATTTTTAATATTACTTTTTTTATTTTTATTTATTAAATTACATTTTTTATTTTTATTTATTAAATTACATTTTTTATTTTTAAATTTATTTTTTTTATTTTTAAAGTTATATTTTTTATTTTTAAAATTATATTTTTTATTTTTAATATTACATTTTTTATTTTTATTTATTAAATTACATTTTTTATTTTTAAAATTATATTTTTTATTTTTAAAATTATATTTTTTATTTTTAATATTACTTTTTTTATTTATTAAATTACATTTTTTATTTTTAAAATTATATTTTTTATTTTTAAAATTATATTTTTTATTTTTAATATTACTTTTTTTATTTTTATTTATTAAATTACATTTTTTATTTTTAAAATTATATTTTTTATTTTTAAAATTATATTTTTTATTTTTATTTATTAAATTATATTTTTTATTTTTAAAATTATTTTTTTTATTTTTATTTATTAAATTACATTTTTTATTTTTAAAATTATTTTTTTTATTTTTAAAATTATTTTTTTTATTTTTATTTATTAAATTACATTTTTTATTTTTAAAATTATTTTTTTTATTTTTATTTATTAAATTACATTTTTTATTTTTAAAATTATTTTTTTTATTTTTATTTATTAAATTACATTTTTTATTTTTAAAATTACTTTTTTTATTTTTATTTATTAAATTACATTTTTTATTTTTAAAATTATTTTTTTTATTTTTAAAATTATTTTTTTTATTTTTATTTATTAAATTACATTTTTTATTTTTAAAATTATTTTTTTTATTTTTATTTATTAAATTACATTTTTTATTTTTAAAATTACTTTTTTTATTTTTAAAATTACTTTTTTTATTTTTATTTATTAAATTATTTTTTTTATTTTTATTTATTAAATTACATTTTTTATTTTTAAAATTATTTTTTTTATTTTTATTTATTAAATTACATTTTTTATTTTTAAAATTACTTTTTTTATTTTTATTTATTAAATTACATTTTTTATTTTTAAAATTATTTTTTTTATTTTTATTTATTAAATTATTTTTTTTATTTTTAAAATTATTTTTTTTATTTTTATTTATTAAATTACATTTTTTATTTTTAAAATTATTTTTTTTATTTTTATTTATTAAATTATTTTTTTTATTTTTAAAATTATTTTTTTTATTTTTATTTATTAAATTACATTTTTTATTTTTAAAATTATTTTTTTTATTTTTATTTATTAAATTATTTTTTTTATTTTTAAAATTATTTTTTTTATTTTTATTTATTAAATTACATTTTTTATTTTTAAAATTATTTTTTTTATTTTTATTTATTAAATTATTTTTTTTATTTTTATTTATTAAATTACATTTTTTATTTTTAAAATTATTTTTTTTATTTTTATTTATTAAATTACATTTTTTATTTTTAAAATTACTTTTTTTATTTTTATTTATTAAATTACATTTTTTATTTTTAAAATTATTTTTTTTATTTTTATTTATTAAATTATTTTTTTTATTTTTAAAATTATTTTTTTTATTTTTATTTATTAAATTACATTTTTTATTTTTAAAATTATTTTTTTTATTTTTAAAATTATTTTTTTTATTTTTATTTATTAAATTATTTTTTTTATTTTTATTTATTAAATTACATTTTTTATTTTTAAAATTATTTTTTTTATTTTTATTTATTAAATTACATTTTTTATTTTTAATATTACTTTTTTTATTTTTATTTATTAAATTACATTTTTTATTTTTAAAATTATTTTTTTTATTTTTATTTATTAAATTATTTTTTTTATTTTTAAAATTATTTTTTTTATTTTTATTTATTAAATTACATTTTTTATTTTTAAAATTATTTTTTTTATTTTTATTTATTAAATTACATTTTTTATTTTTAAAATTATTTTTTTTATTTTTAAAATTATTTTTTTTATTTTTATTTATTAAATTATTTTTTTTATTTTTATTTATTAAATTACATTTTTTATTTTTAAAATTATTTTTTTTATTTTTATTTATTAAATTACATTTTTTATTTTTAATATTACTTTTTTTATTTTTATTTATTAAATTATTTTTTTTATTTTTAAAATTATTTTTTTTATTTTTATTTATTAAATTACATTTTTTATTTTTAAAATTACTTTTTTTATTTTTATTTATTAAATTACATTTTTTATTTTTAAAATTATTTTTTTTATTTTTATTTATTAAATTATTTTTTTTATTTTTAAAATTATTTTTTTTATTTTTATTTATTAAATTACATTTTTTATTTTTAAAATTATTTTTTTTATTTTTAAAATTATTTTTTTTATTTTTATTTATTAAATTACATTTTTTATTTTTAAAATTATTTTTTTTATTTTTAAAATTATTTTTTTTATTTTTATTTATTAAATTACATTTTTTATTTTTAAAATTATTTTTTTTATTTTTATTTATTAAATTACATTTTTTATTTTTAAAATTACTTTTTTTATTTTTAAAATTACTTTTTTTATTTTTATTTATTAAATTATTTTTTTTATTTTTATTTATTAAATTACATTTTTTATTTTTAAAATTATTTTTTTTATTTTTATTTATTAAATTACATTTTTTATTTTTAAAATTACTTTTTTTATTTTTATTTATTAAATTACATTTTTTATTTTTAAAATTATTTTTTTTATTTTTATTTATTAAATTATTTTTTTTATTTTTAAAATTATTTTTTTTATTTTTATTTATTAAATTACATTTTTTATTTTTAAAATTATTTTTTTTATTTTTATTTATTAAATTATTTTTTTTATTTTTATTTATTAAATTACATTTTTTATTTTTAAAATTATTTTTTTTATTTTTATTTATTAAATTACATTTTTTATTTTTAATATTACTTTTTTTATTTTTATTTATTAAATTATTTTTTTTATTTTTAAAATTATTTTTTTTATTTTTATTTATTAAATTACATTTTTTATTTTTAAAATTACTTTTTTTATTTTTATTTATTAAATTACATTTTTTATTTTTAAAATTATTTTTTTTATTTTTATTTATTAAATTATTTTTTTTATTTTTAAAATTATTTTTTTTATTTTTATTTATTAAATTACATTTTTTATTTTTAAAATTATTTTTTTTATTTTTAAAATTATTTTTTTTATTTTTATTTATTAAATTACATTTTTTATTTTTAAAATTATTTTTTTTATTTTTAAAATTATTTTTTTTATTTTTATTTATTAAATTACATTTTTTATTTTTAAAATTATTTTTTTTATTTTTATTTATTAAATTATTTTTTTTATTTTTAAAATTATTTTTTTTATTTTTATTTATTAAATTACATTTTTTATTTTTAAAATTATTTTTTTTATTTTTAAAATTATTTTTTTTATTTTTATTTATTAAATTATATTTTTTATTTTTAAAATTATTTTTTTTATTTTTATTTATTAAATTACATTTTTTATTTTTAAAATTATTTTTTTTATTTTTAAAATTATTTTTTTTATTTTTATTTATTAAATTACATTTTTTATTTTTAAAATTACTTTTTTTATTTTTATTTATTAAATTACATTTTTTATTTTTAAAATTACTTTTTTTATTTTTAAAATTATTTTTTTTATTTTTATTTATTAAATTACATTTTTTATTTTTAAAATTATTTTTTTTATTTTTATTTATTAAATTATTTTTTTTATTTTTAAAATTATTTTTTTTATTTTTATTTATTAAATTACATTTTTTATTTTTAAAATTATTTTTTTTATTTTTATTTATTAAATTATTTTTTTTATTTTTATTTATTAAATTACATTTTTTATTTTTAAAATTATTTTTTTTATTTTTATTTATTAAATTACATTTTTTATTTTTAAAATTACTTTTTTTATTTTTATTTATTAAATTACATTTTTTATTTTTAAAATTATTTTTTTTATTTTTATTTATTAAATTATTTTTTTTATTTTTAAAATTATTTTTTTTATTTTTATTTATTAAATTACATTTTTTATTTTTAAAATTATTTTTTTTATTTTTAAAATTATTTTTTTTATTTTTATTTATTAAATTACATTTTTTATTTTTAAAATTACTTTTTTTATTTTTAAAATTACTTTTTTTATTTTTATTTATTAAATTATTTTTTTTATTTTTATTTATTAAATTACATTTTTTATTTTTAAAATTATTTTTTTTATTTTTATTTATTAAATTACATTTTTTATTTTTAAAATTACTTTTTTTATTTTTAAAATTACTTTTTTTATTTTTATTTATTAAATTATTTTTTTTATTTTTATTTATTAAATTACATTTTTTATTTTTAAAATTATTTTTTTTATTTTTATTTATTAAATTACATTTTTTATTTTTAAAATTACTTTTTTTATTTTTATTTATTAAATTACATTTTTTATTTTTAAAATTATTTTTTTTATTTTTATTTATTAAATTATTTTTTTTATTTTTAAAATTATTTTTTTTATTTTTATTTATTAAATTACATTTTTTATTTTTAAAATTATTTTTTTTATTTTTATTTATTAAATTATTTTTTTTATTTTTATTTATTAAATTACATTTTTTATTTTTAAAATTATTTTTTTTATTTTTATTTATTAAATTACATTTTTTATTTTTAAAATTACTTTTTTTATTTTTATTTATTAAATTACATTTTTTATTTTTAAAATTATTTTTTTTATTTTTATTTATTAAATTATTTTTTTTATTTTTAAAATTATTTTTTTTATTTTTATTTATTAAATTACATTTTTTATTTTTAAAATTACTTTTTTTATTTTTATTTATTAAATTACATTTTTTATTTTTAAAATTATTTTTTTTATTTTTATTTATTAAATTATTTTTTTTATTTTTAAAATTATTTTTTTTATTTTTATTTATTAAATTACATTTTTTATTTTTAAAATTATTTTTTTTATTTTTAAAATTATTTTTTTTATTTTTATTTATTAAATTACATTTTTTATTTTTAAAATTATTTTTTTTATTTTTAAAATTATTTTTTTTATTTTTATTTATTAAATTACATTTTTTATTTTTAAAATTATTTTTTTTATTTTTATTTATTAAATTATTTTTTTTATTTTTAAAATTATTTTTTTTATTTTTATTTATTAAATTACATTTTTTATTTTTAAAATTATTTTTTTTATTTTTAAAATTATTTTTTTTATTTTTATTTATTAAATTATATTTTTTATTTTTAAAATTATTTTTTTTATTTTTATTTATTAAATTACATTTTTTATTTTTAAAATTATTTTTTTTATTTTTAAAATTATTTTTTTTATTTTTATTTATTAAATTACATTTTTTATTTTTAAAATTACTTTTTTTATTTTTATTTATTAAATTACATTTTTTATTTTTAAAATTATTTTTTTTATTTTTAAAATTATTTTTTTTATTTTTATTTATTAAATTACATTTTTTATTTTTAAAATTATTTTTTTTATTTTTAAAATTATTTTTTTTATTTTTATTTATTAAATTATATTTTTTATTTTTAAAATTATTTTTTTTATTTTTATTTATTAAATTATTTTTTTTATTTTTAAAATTATTTTTTTTATTTTTATTTATTAAATTACATTTTTTATTTTTAAAATTATTTTTTTTATTTTTAAAATTATTTTTTTTATTTTTATTTATTAAATTACATTTTTTATTTTTAAAATTATTTTTTTTATTTTTATTTATTAAATTATTTTTTTTATTTTTAAAATTATTTTTTTTATTTTTATTTATTAAATTACATTTTTTATTTTTAAAATTATTTTTTTTATTTTTAAAATTATTTTTTTTATTTTTATTTATTAAATTATATTTTTTATTTTTAAAATTATTTTTTTTATTTTTATTTATTAAATTACATTTTTTATTTTTAAAATTATTTTTTTTATTTTTAAAATTACTTTTTTTATTTTTATTTATTAAATTACATTTTTTATTTTTAAAATTATTTTTTTTATTTTTATTTATTAAATTATTTTTTTTATTTTTAAAATTATTTTTTTTATTTTTATTTATTAAATTACATTTTTTATTTTTAAAATTACTTTTTTTATTTTTATTTATTAAATTACATTTTTTATTTTTAAAATTATTTTTTTTATTTTTATTTATTAAATTATTTTTTTTATTTTTAAAATTATTTTTTTTATTTTTATTTATTAAATTACATTTTTTATTTTTAAAATTATTTTTTTTATTTTTAAAATTATTTTTTTTATTTTTATTTATTAAATTACATTTTTTATTTTTAAAATTATTTTTTTTATTTTTATTTATTAAATTATTTTTTTTATTTTTAAAATTATTTTTTTTATTTTTATTTATTAAATTACATTTTTTATTTTTAAAATTATTTTTTTTATTTTTAAAATTATTTTTTTTATTTTTATTTATTAAATTACATTTTTTATTTTTAAAATTATTTTTTTTATTTTTATTTATTAAATTATTTTTTTTATTTTTAAAATTATTTTTTTTATTTTTATTTATTAAATTACATTTTTTATTTTTAAAATTATTTTTTTTATTTTTAAAATTATTTTTTTTATTTTTATTTATTAAATTATATTTTTTATTTTTAAAATTATTTTTTTTATTTTTATTTATTAAATTACATTTTTTATTTTTAAAATTATTTTTTTTATTTTTAAAATTATTTTTTTTATTTTTATTTATTAAATTATTTTTTTTATTTTTAAAATTATTTTTTTTATTTTTATTTATTAAATTACATTTTTTATTTTTAAAATTATTTTTTTTATTTTTAAAATTATTTTTTTTATTTTTATTTATTAAATTATATTTTTTATTTTTAAAATTATTTTTTTTATTTTTATTTATTAAATTACATTTTTTATTTTTAAAATTATTTTTTTTATTTTTAAAATTATTTTTTTTATTTTTATTTATTAAATTACATTTTTTATTTTTAAAATTACTTTTTTTATTTTTATTTATTAAATTACATTTTTTATTTTTAAAATTACTTTTTTTATTTTTAAAATTATTTTTTTTATTTTTATTTATTAAATTACATTTTTTATTTTTAAAATTATTTTTTTTATTTTTATTTATTAAATTATTTTTTTTATTTTTAAAATTATTTTTTTTATTTTTATTTATTAAATTACATTTTTTATTTTTAAAATTATTTTTTTTATTTTTATTTATTAAATTATTTTTTTTATTTTTATTTATTAAATTACATTTTTTATTTTTAAAATTATTTTTTTTATTTTTATTTATTAAATTACATTTTTTATTTTTAAAATTACTTTTTTTATTTTTATTTATTAAATTACATTTTTTATTTTTAAAATTATTTTTTTTATTTTTATTTATTAAATTATTTTTTTTATTTTTAAAATTATTTTTTTTATTTTTATTTATTAAATTACATTTTTTATTTTTAAAATTATTTTTTTTATTTTTAAAATTATTTTTTTTATTTTTATTTATTAAATTACATTTTTTATTTTTAAAATTACTTTTTTTATTTTTAAAATTACTTTTTTTATTTTTATTTATTAAATTATTTTTTTTATTTTTATTTATTAAATTACATTTTTTATTTTTAAAATTATTTTTTTTATTTTTATTTATTAAATTACATTTTTTATTTTTAAAATTACTTTTTTTATTTTTAAAATTACTTTTTTTATTTTTATTTATTAAATTATTTTTTTTATTTTTATTTATTAAATTACATTTTTTATTTTTAAAATTATTTTTTTTATTTTTATTTATTAAATTACATTTTTTATTTTTAAAATTACTTTTTTTATTTTTATTTATTAAATTACATTTTTTATTTTTAAAATTATTTTTTTTATTTTTATTTATTAAATTATTTTTTTTATTTTTAAAATTATTTTTTTTATTTTTATTTATTAAATTACATTTTTTATTTTTAAAATTATTTTTTTTATTTTTATTTATTAAATTATTTTTTTTATTTTTATTTATTAAATTACATTTTTTATTTTTAAAATTATTTTTTTTATTTTTATTTATTAAATTACATTTTTTATTTTTAAAATTACTTTTTTTATTTTTATTTATTAAATTACATTTTTTATTTTTAAAATTATTTTTTTTATTTTTATTTATTAAATTATTTTTTTTATTTTTAAAATTATTTTTTTTATTTTTATTTATTAAATTACATTTTTTATTTTTAAAATTACTTTTTTTATTTTTATTTATTAAATTACATTTTTTATTTTTAAAATTATTTTTTTTATTTTTATTTATTAAATTATTTTTTTTATTTTTAAAATTATTTTTTTTATTTTTATTTATTAAATTACATTTTTTATTTTTAAAATTATTTTTTTTATTTTTAAAATTATTTTTTTTATTTTTATTTATTAAATTACATTTTTTATTTTTAAAATTATTTTTTTTATTTTTAAAATTATTTTTTTTATTTTTATTTATTAAATTACATTTTTTATTTTTAAAATTATTTTTTTTATTTTTATTTATTAAATTATTTTTTTTATTTTTAAAATTATTTTTTTTATTTTTATTTATTAAATTACATTTTTTATTTTTAAAATTATTTTTTTTATTTTTAAAATTATTTTTTTTATTTTTATTTATTAAATTATATTTTTTATTTTTAAAATTATTTTTTTTATTTTTATTTATTAAATTACATTTTTTATTTTTAAAATTATTTTTTTTATTTTTAAAATTATTTTTTTTATTTTTATTTATTAAATTACATTTTTTATTTTTAAAATTACTTTTTTTATTTTTATTTATTAAATTACATTTTTTATTTTTAAAATTACTTTTTTTATTTTTAAAATTATTTTTTTTATTTTTATTTATTAAATTACATTTTTTATTTTTAAAATTATTTTTTTTATTTTTATTTATTAAATTATTTTTTTTATTTTTAAAATTATTTTTTTTATTTTTATTTATTAAATTACATTTTTTATTTTTAAAATTATTTTTTTTATTTTTATTTATTAAATTATTTTTTTTATTTTTATTTATTAAATTACATTTTTTATTTTTAAAATTATTTTTTTTATTTTTATTTATTAAATTACATTTTTTATTTTTAAAATTATTTTTTTTATTTTTATTTATTAAATTACATTTTTTATTTTTAATATTACTTTTTTTATTTTTATTTATTAAATTACATTTTTTATTTTTAAAATTATTTTTTTTATTTTTATTTATTAAATTATTTTTTTTATTTTTAAAATTATTTTTTTTATTTTTATTTATTAAATTACATTTTTTATTTTTAAAATTATTTTTTTTATTTTTAAAATTATTTTTTTTATTTTTATTTATTAAATTATTTTTTTTATTTTTATTTATTAAATTACATTTTTTATTTTTAAAATTATTTTTTTTATTTTTATTTATTAAATTACATTTTTTATTTTTAATATTACTTTTTTTATTTTTATTTATTAAATTATTTTTTTTATTTTTAAAATTATTTTTTTTATTTTTATTTATTAAATTACATTTTTTATTTTTAAAATTACTTTTTTTATTTTTATTTATTAAATTACATTTTTTATTTTTAAAATTATTTTTTTTATTTTTATTTATTAAATTATTTTTTTTATTTTTAAAATTATTTTTTTTATTTTTATTTATTAAATTACATTTTTTATTTTTAAAATTATTTTTTTTATTTTTAAAATTATTTTTTTTATTTTTATTTATTAAATTACATTTTTTATTTTTAAAATTATTTTTTTTATTTTTAAAATTATTTTTTTTATTTTTATTTATTAAATTATTTTTTTTATTTTTATTTATTAAATTATTTTTTTTATTTTTATTTATTAAATTACATTTTTTATTTTTAAAATTATTTTTTTTATTTTTATTTATTAAATTATTTTTTTTATTTTTATTTATTAAATTACATTTTTTATTTTTAAAATTATTTTTTTTATTTTTATTTATTAAATTATTTTTTTTATTTTTATTTATTAAATTATTTTTTTTATTTTTATTTATTAAATTACATTTTTTATTTTTAAAATTATTTTTTTTATTTTTATTTATTAAATTATTTTTTTTATTTTTATTTATTAAATTACATTTTTTATTTTTAAAATTATTTTTTTTATTTTTATTTATTAAATTACATTTTTTATTTTTAAAATTATTTTTTTTATTTTTATTTATTAAATTATTTTTTTTATTTTTATTTATTAAATTACATTTTTTATTTTTAAAATTATTTTTTTTATTTTTATTTATTAAATTATTTTTTTTATTTTTATTTATTAAATTATTTTTTTTATTTTTATTTATTAAATTACATTTTTTATTTTTAAAATTATTTTTTTTATTTTTATTTATTAAATTATTTTTTTTATTTTTATTTATTAAATTACATTTTTTATTTTTAAAATTATTTTTTTTATTTTTATTTATTAAATTACATTTTTTATTTTTAAAATTACTTTTTTTATTTTTATTTATTAAATTACATTTTTTATTTTTAAAATTATTTTTTTTATTTTTATTTATTAAATTATTTTTTTTATTTTTAAAATTATTTTTTTTATTTTTATTTATTAAATTACATTTTTTATTTTTAAAATTATTTTTTTTATTTTTAAAATTATTTTTTTTATTTTTATTTATTAAATTACATTTTTTATTTTTAAAATTATTTTTTTTATTTTTAAAATTATTTTTTTTATTTTTATTTATTAAATTATTTTTTTTATTTTTATTTATTAAATTATTTTTTTTATTTTTATTTATTAAATTACATTTTTTATTTTTAAAATTATTTTTTTTATTTTTATTTATTAAATTACATTTTTTATTTTTAAAATTACTTTTTTTATTTTTATTTATTAAATTATTTTTTTTATTTTTAAAATTACTTTTTTTATTTTTATTTATTAAATTACATTTTTTATTTTTAAAATTATTTTTTTTATTTTTAAAATTATTTTTTTTATTTTTATTTATTAAATTACATTTTTTATTTTTAAAATTACTTTTTTTATTTTTAAAATTACTTTTTTTATTTTTATTTATTAAATTATTTTTTTTATTTTTATTTATTAAATTACATTTTTTATTTTTAAAATTATTTTTTTTATTTTTATTTATTAAATTACATTTTTTATTTTTAAAATTACTTTTTTTATTTTTAAAATTACTTTTTTTATTTTTATTTATTAAATTATTTTTTTTATTTTTATTTATTAAATTACATTTTTTATTTTTAAAATTATTTTTTTTATTTTTATTTATTAAATTACATTTTTTATTTTTAAAATTACTTTTTTTATTTTTATTTATTAAATTATTTTTTTTATTTTTAAAATTACTTTTTTTATTTTTATTTATTAAATTACATTTTTTATTTTTAAAATTATTTTTTTTATTTTTAAAATTATTTTTTTTATTTTTATTTATTAAATTACATTTTTTATTTTTAAAATTACTTTTTTTATTTTTAAAATTACTTTTTTTATTTTTATTTATTAAATTATTTTTTTTATTTTTATTTATTAAATTACATTTTTTATTTTTAAAATTATTTTTTTTATTTTTATTTATTAAATTACATTTTTTATTTTTAAAATTACTTTTTTTATTTTTAAAATTATTTTTTTTATTTTTATTTATTAAATTATTTTTTTTATTTTTATTTATTAAATTATTTTTTTTATTTTTATTTATTAAATTACATTTTTTATTTTTAAAATTATTTTTTTTATTTTTATTTATTAAATTATTTTTTTTATTTTTATTTATTAAATTACATTTTTTATTTTTAAAATTATTTTTTTTATTTTTATTTATTAAATTATTTTTTTTATTTTTATTTATTAAATTATTTTTTTTATTTTTATTTATTAAATTACATTTTTTATTTTTAAAATTATTTTTTTTATTTTTATTTATTAAATTATTTTTTTTATTTTTATTTATTAAATTACATTTTTTATTTTTAAAATTATTTTTTTTATTTTTATTTATTAAATTACATTTTTTATTTTTAAAATTATTTTTTTTATTTTTATTTATTAAATTATTTTTTTTATTTTTATTTATTAAATTACATTTTTTATTTTTAAAATTATTTTTTTTATTTTTATTTATTAAATTATTTTTTTTATTTTTATTTATTAAATTATTTTTTTTATTTTTATTTATTAAATTACATTTTTTATTTTTAAAATTATTTTTTTTATTTTTATTTATTAAATTATTTTTTTTATTTTTATTTATTAAATTACATTTTTTATTTTTAAAATTATTTTTTTTATTTTTATTTATTAAATTACATTTTTTATTTTTAAAATTACTTTTTTTATTTTTATTTATTAAATTACATTTTTTATTTTTAAAATTATTTTTTTTATTTTTATTTATTAAATTATTTTTTTTATTTTTAAAATTATTTTTTTTATTTTTATTTATTAAATTACATTTTTTATTTTTAAAATTATTTTTTTTATTTTTAAAATTATTTTTTTTATTTTTATTTATTAAATTACATTTTTTATTTTTAAAATTATTTTTTTTATTTTTAAAATTATTTTTTTTATTTTTATTTATTAAATTATTTTTTTTATTTTTATTTATTAAATTATTTTTTTTATTTTTATTTATTAAATTACATTTTTTATTTTTAAAATTATTTTTTTTATTTTTATTTATTAAATTACATTTTTTATTTTTAAAATTACTTTTTTTATTTTTATTTATTAAATTATTTTTTTTATTTTTAAAATTACTTTTTTTATTTTTATTTATTAAATTACATTTTTTATTTTTAAAATTATTTTTTTTATTTTTAAAATTATTTTTTTTATTTTTATTTATTAAATTACATTTTTTATTTTTAAAATTACTTTTTTTATTTTTAAAATTACTTTTTTTATTTTTATTTATTAAATTATTTTTTTTATTTTTATTTATTAAATTACATTTTTTATTTTTAAAATTATTTTTTTTATTTTTATTTATTAAATTACATTTTTTATTTTTAAAATTACTTTTTTTATTTTTATTTATTAAATTATTTTTTTTATTTTTAAAATTACTTTTTTTATTTTTATTTATTAAATTACATTTTTTATTTTTAAAATTATTTTTTTTATTTTTAAAATTATTTTTTTTATTTTTATTTATTAAATTACATTTTTTATTTTTAAAATTACTTTTTTTATTTTTAAAATTACTTTTTTTATTTTTATTTATTAAATTATTTTTTTTATTTTTATTTATTAAATTACATTTTTTATTTTTAAAATTATTTTTTTTATTTTTATTTATTAAATTACATTTTTTATTTTTAAAATTATATTTTTTATTTTTAAAATTACTTTTTTTATTTTTATTTATTAAATTACATTTTTTATTTTTAAAATTATATTTTTTATTTTTAAAATTACTTTTTTTATTTTTATTTATTAAATTACATTTTTTATTTTTAAAATTATTTTTTTTATTTTTAAAATTATTTTTTTTATTTTTATTTATTAAATTATTTTTTTTATTTTTATTTATTAAATTACATTTTTTATTTTTAAAATTATTTTTTTTATTTTTATTTATTAAATTACATTTTTTATTTTTAAAATTACTTTTTTTATTTTTATTTATTAAATTATTTTTTTTATTTTTAAAATTACTTTTTTTATTTTTATTTATTAAATTACATTTTTTATTTTTAAAATTATTTTTTTTATTTTTAAAATTATTTTTTTTATTTTTATTTATTAAATTACATTTTTTATTTTTAAAATTACTTTTTTTATTTTTAAAATTACTTTTTTTATTTTTATTTATTAAATTATTTTTTTTATTTTTATTTATTAAATTACATTTTTTATTTTTAAAATTATTTTTTTTATTTTTATTTATTAAATTACATTTTTTATTTTTAAAATTATTTTTTTTATTTTTATTTATTAAATTATTTTTTTTATTTTTAAAATTATTTTTTTTATTTTTATTTATTAAATTACATTTTTTATTTTTAAAATAATTTTTTTTATTTTTATTTATTAAATTATTTTTTTTATTTTTAAAATTATTTTTTTTATTTTTATTTATTAAATTACATTTTTTATTTTTAAAATTACTTTTTTTATTTTTATTTATTAAATTACATTTTTTATTTTTAAAATTATTTTTTTTATTTTTAAAATTATTTTTTTTATTTTTATTTATTAAATTACATTTTTTATTTTTAAAATTATTTTTTTTATTTTTATTTATTAAATTATTTTTTTTATTTTTAAAATTATTTTTTTTATTTTTATTTATTAAATTACATTTTTTATTTTTAAAATTATTTTTTTTATTTTTATTTATTAAATTATTTTTTTTATTTTTATTTATTAAATTATTTTTTTTATTTTTATTTATTAAATTACATTTTTTATTTTTAAAATTATTTTTTTTATTTTTATTTATTAAATTATTTTTTTTATTTTTATTTATTAAATTACATTTTTTATTTTTAAAATTACTTTTTTTTATTTTTATTTATTAAATTACATTTTTTATTTTTAAAATTATTTTTTTTATTTTTATTTATTAAATTATTTTTTTTATTTTTAAAATTATTTTTTTTATTTTTATTTATTAAATTACATTTTTTATTTTTAAAATTATTTTTTTTATTTTTAAAATTATTTTTTTTATTTTTATTTATTAAATTACATTTTTTATTTTTAAAATTATTTTTTTTATTTTTATTTATTAAATTATTTTTTTTATTTTTAAAATTATTTTTTTTATTTTTATTTATTAAATTACATTTTTTATTTTTAAAATTATTTTTTTTATTTTTATTTATTAAATTATTTTTTTTATTTTTAAAATTATTTTTTTTATTTTTATTTATTAAATTACATTTTTTATTTTTAAAATTACTTTTTTTATTTTTATTTATTAAATTACATTTTTTATTTTTAAAATTATTTTTTTTATTTTTAAAATTATTTTTTTTATTTTTATTTATTAAATTACATTTTTTATTTTTAAAATTATTTTTTTTATTTTTATTTATTAAATTACATTTTTTATTTTTAAAATTACTTTTTTTATTTTTAAAATTACTTTTTTTATTTTTATTTATTAAATTATTTTTTTTATTTTTAAAATTATTTTTTTTATTTTTATTTATTAAATTACATTTTTTATTTTTAAAATTATTTTTTTTATTTTTATTTATTAAATTATTTTTTTTATTTTTAAAATTATTTTTTTTATTTTTATTTATTAAATTACATTTTTTATTTTTAAAATTACTTTTTTTATTTTTATTTATTAAATTACATTTTTTATTTTTAAAATTATTTTTTTTATTTTTAAAATTATTTTTTTTATTTTTATTTATTAAATTACATTTTTTATTTTTAAAATTATTTTTTTTATTTTTATTTATTAAATTACATTTTTTATTTTTAAAATTACTTCTTTTATTTTTAAAATTACTTTTTTTATTTTTATTTATTAAATTATTTTTTTTATTTTTATTTATTAAATTACATTTTTTATTTTTAAAATTATTTTTTTTATTTTTATTTATTAAATTACATTTTTTATTTTTAAAATTACTTTTTTTATTTTTATTTATTAAATTACATTTTTTATTTTTAAAATTATTTTTTTTATTTTTATTTATTAAATTACATTTTTTATTTTTAAAATTATTTTTTTTATTTTTAAAATTATTTTTTTTATTTTTATTTATTAAATTACATTTTTTATTTTTAAAATTACTTTTTTTATTTTTAAAATAATTTTTTTTATTTTTATTTATTAAATTATTTTTTTTATTTTTAAAATTATTTTTTTTATTTTTATTTATTAAATTACATTTTTTATTTTTAAAATTATTTTTTTTATTTTTATTTATTAAATTATTTTTTTTATTTTTAAAATTATTTTTTTTATTTTTATTTATTAAATTACATTTTTTATTTTTAAAATTACTTTTTTTATTTTTATTTATTAAATTACATTTTTTATTTTTAAAATTATTTTTTTTATTTTTAAAATTATTTTTTTTATTTTTATTTATTAAATTACATTTTTTATTTTTAAAATTATTTTTTTTATTTTTATTTATTAAATTACATTTTTTATTTTTAAAATTATTTTTTTTATTTTTATTTATTAAATTACATTTTTTATTTTTAAAATTACTTTTTTTATTTTTAAAATTATTTTTTTTATTTTTATTTATTAAATTATTTTTTTTATTTTTAAAATTATTTTTTTTATTTTTATTTATTAAATTACATTTTTTATTTTTAAAATTATTTTTTTTATTTTTATTTATTAAATTATTTTTTTTATTTTTAAAATTATTTTTTTTATTTTTATTTATTAAATTACATTTTTTATTTTTAAAATTACTTTTTTTATTTTTATTTATTAAATTACATTTTTTATTTTTAAAATTATTTTTTTTATTTTTAAAATTATTTTTTTTATTTTTATTTATTAAATTACATTTTTTATTTTTAAAATTATTTTTTTTATTTTTATTTATTAAATTACATTTTTTATTTTTAAAATTACTTTTTTTATTTTTAAAATTACTTTTTTTATTTTTATTTATTAAATTATTTTTTTTATTTTTATTTATTAAATTACATTTTTTATTTTTAAAATTATTTTTTTTATTTTTATTTATTAAATTACATTTTTTATTTTTAAAATTACTTTTTTTATTTTTATTTATTAAATTACATTTTTTATTTTTAAAATTATTTTTTTTATTTTTAAAATTATTTTTTTTATTTTTATTTATTAAATTACATTTTTTATTTTTAAAATTATTTTTTTTATTTTTATTTATTAAATTATTTTTTTTATTTTTAAAATTATTTTTTTTATTTTTATTTATTAAATTACATTTTTTATTTTTAAAATTATTTTTTTTATTTTTAAAATTATTTTTTTTATTTTTATTTATTAAATTACATTTTTTATTTTTAAAATTATTTTTTTTATTTTTAAAATTATTTTTTTTATTTTTATTTATTAAATTACATTTTTTATTTTTAAAATTATTTTTTTTATTTTTATTTATTAAATTATTTTTTTTATTTTTAAAATTATTTTTTTTATTTTTATTTATTAAATTACATTTTTTATTTTTAAAATTATTTTTTTTATTTTTATTTATTAAATTATTTTTTTTATTTTTAAAATTATTTTTTTTATTTTTAAAATTATTTTTTTTATTTTTATTTATTAAATTATTTTTTTTATTTTTAAAATTATTTTTTTTATTTTTATTTATTAAATTACATTTTTTATTTTTAAAATTACTTTTTTTATTTTTATTTATTAAATTACATTTTTTATTTTTAAAATTACTTTTTTTATTTTTATTTATTAAATTACATTTTTTATTTTTAAAATTATTTTTTTTATTTTTAAAATTATTTTTTTTATTTTTATTTATTAAATTACATTTTTTATTTTTAAAATTATTTTTTTTATTTTTATTTATTAAATTACATTTTTTATTTTTAAAATTACTTTTTTTATTTTTAAAATTACTTTTTTTATTTTTATTTATTAAATTATTTTTTTTATTTTTATTTATTAAATTACATTTTTTATTTTTAAAATTATTTTTTTTATTTTTATTTATTAAATTACATTTTTTATTTTTAAAATTACTTTTTTTATTTTTATTTATTAAATTACATTTTTTATTTTTAAAATTATTTTTTTTATTTTTAAAATTATTTTTTTTATTTTTATTTATTAAATTACATTTTTTATTTTTAAAATTATTTTTTTTATTTTTATTTATTAAATTATTTTTTTTATTTTTAAAATTATTTTTTTTATTTTTATTTATTAAATTACATTTTTTATTTTTAAAATTATTTTTTTTATTTTTAAAATTATTTTTTTTATTTTTATTTATTAAATTACATTTTTTATTTTTAAAATTATTTTTTTTATTTTTAAAATTATTTTTTTTATTTTTATTTATTAAATTACATTTTTTATTTTTAAAATTATTTTTTTTATTTTTATTTATTAAATTACATTTTTTATTTTTAAAATTACTTTTTTTATTTTTAAAATTACTTTTTTTATTTTTATTTATTAAATTATTTTTTTTATTTTTATTTATTAAATTACATTTTTTATTTTTAAAATTATTTTTTTTATTTTTATTTATTAAATTACATTTTTTATTTTTAAAATTATTTTTTTTATTTTTATTTATTAAATTATTTTTTTTATTTTTAAAATTATTTTTTTTATTTTTATTTATTAAATTACATTTTTTATTTTTAAAATTATTTTTTTTATTTTTATTTATTAAATTATTTTTTTTATTTTTAAAATTATTTTTTTTATTTTTATTTATTAAATTACATTTTTTATTTTTAAAATTATTTTTTTTATTTTTAAAATTATTTTTTTTATTTTTATTTATTAAATTACATTTTTTATTTTTAAAATTATTTTTTTTATTTTTAAAATTATTTTTTTTATTTTTATTTATTAAATTACATTTTTTATTTTTAAAATTATTTTTTTTATTTTTATTTATTAAATTATTTTTTTTATTTTTAAAATTATTTTTTTTATTTTTATTTATTAAATTACATTTTTTATTTTTAAAATTATTTTTTTTATTTTTATTTATTAAATTATTTTTTTTATTTTTAAAATTATTTTTTTTATTTTTATTTATTAAATTACATTTTTTATTTTTAAAATTACTTTTTTTATTTTTAAAATTACTTTTTTTATTTTTATTTATTAAATTATTTTTTTTATTTTTATTTATTAAATTACATTTTTTATTTTTAAAATTATTTTTTTTATTTTTATTTATTAAATTACATTTTTTATTTTTAAAATTATTTTTTTTATTTTTATTTATTAAATTATTTTTTTTATTTTTAAAATTATTTTTTTTATTTTTATTTATTAAATTACATTTTTTATTTTTAAAATTATTTTTTTTATTTTTATTTATTAAATTATTTTTTTTATTTTTAAAATTATTTTTTTTATTTTTATTTATTAAATTACATTTTTTATTTTTAAAATTATTTTTTTTATTTTTAAAATTATTTTTTTTATTTTTATTTATTAAATTACATTTTTTATTTTTAAAATTATTTTTTTTATTTTTAAAATTATTTTTTTTATTTTTATTTATTAAATTACATTTTTTATTTTTAAAATTATTTTTTTTATTTTTAAAATTATTTTTTTTATTTTTATTTATTAAATTATTTTTTTTATTTTTAAAATTATTTTTTTTATTTTTATTTATTAAATTACATTTTTTATTTTTAAAATTATTTTTTTTATTTTTAAAATTATTTTTTTTATTTTTATTTATTAAATTACATTTTTTATTTTTAAAATTATTTTTTTTATTTTTATTTATTAAATTATTTTTTTTATTTTTAAAATTATTTTTTTTATTTTTATTTATTAAATTACATTTTTTATTTTTAAAATTATTTTTTTTATTTTTAAAATTATTTTTTTTATTTTTATTTATTAAATTACATTTTTTATTTTTAAAATTATTTTTTTTATTTTTAAAATTATTTTTTTTATTTTTATTTATTAAATTATTTTTTTTATTTTTATTTATTAAATTATTTTTTTTATTTTTATTTATTAAATTACATTTTTTATTTTTAAAATTATATTTTTTATTTTTATTTATTAAATTACATTTTTTATTTTTAAAATTATATTTTTTATTTTTAAAATTACATTTTTTATTTTTAAAATTATTTTTTTTATTTTTAAAATTATTTTTTTTATTTTTATTTATTAAATTACATTTTTTATTTTTAAAATTATTTTTTTTATTTTTATTTATTAAATTATTTTTTTTATTTTTAAAATTATTTTTTTTATTTTTATTTATTAAATTACATTTTTTATTTTTAAAATTATTTTTTTTATTTTTATTTATTAAATTATTTTTTTTATTTTTAAAATTATTTTTTTTATTTTTATTTATTAAATTACATTTTTTATTTTTAAAATTATTTTTTTTATTTTTAAAATTATTTTTTTTATTTTTATTTATTAAATTACATTTTTTATTTTTAAAATTATTTTTTTTATTTTTATTTATTAAATTATTTTTTTTATTTTTAAAATTATTTTTTTTATTTTTATTTATTAAATTACATTTTTTATTTTTAAAATTATTTTTTTTATTTTTAAAATTATTTTTTTTATTTTTATTTATTAAATTACATTTTTTATTTTTAAAATTATTTTTTTTATTTTTAAAATTATTTTTTTTATTTTTATTTATTAAATTATTTTTTTTATTTTTATTTATTAAATTATTTTTTTTATTTTTATTTATTAAATTACATTTTTTATTTTTAAAATTATTTTTTTTATTTTTATTTATTAAATTATTTTTTTTATTTTTATTTATTAAATTACATTTTTTATTTTTAAAATTATTTTTTTTATTTTTATTTATTAAATTACATTTTTTATTTTTAAAATTACTTTTTTTATTTTTATTTATTAAATTACATTTTTTATTTTTAAAATTATTTTTTTTATTTTTATTTATTAAATTATTTTTTTTATTTTTAAAATTATTTTTTTTATTTTTATTTATTAAATTACATTTTTTATTTTTAAAATTACTTTTTTTATTTTTATTTATTAAATTACATTTTTTATTTTTAAAATTATTTTTTTTATTTTTAAAATTATTTTTTTTATTTTTATTTATTAAATTACATTTTTTATTTTTAAAATTATTTTTTTTATTTTTATTTATTAAATTACATTTTTTATTTTTAAAATTACTTTTTTTATTTTTAAAATTACTTTTTTTATTTTTATTTATTAAATTATTTTTTTTATTTTTATTTATTAAATTACATTTTTTATTTTTAAAATTATTTTTTTTATTTTTATTTATTAAATTACATTTTTTATTTTTAAAATTATTTTTTTTATTTTTATTTATTAAATTACATTTTTTATTTTTAAAATTATTTTTTTTATTTTTATTTATTAAATTATTTTTTTTATTTTTAAAATTATTTTTTTTATTTTTAAAATTATTTTTTTTATTTTTATTTATTAAATTATTTTTTTTATTTTTAAAATTATTTTTTTTATTTTTATTTATTAAATTACATTTTTTATTTTTAAAATTATTTTTTTTATTTTTATTTATTAAATTATTTTTTTTATTTTTAAAATTATTTTTTTTATTTTTATTTATTAAATTACATTTTTTATTTTTAAAATTATTTTTTTTATTTTTAAAATTATTTTTTTTATTTTTATTTATTAAATTATTTTTTTTATTTTTATTTATTAAATTATTTTTTTTATTTTTATTTATTAAATTACATTTTTTATTTTTAAAATTACTTTTTTTATTTTTATTTATTAAATTACATTTTTTATTTTTAAAATTATTTTTTTTATTTTTAAAATTATTTTTTTTATTTTTATTTATTAAATTACATTTTTTATTTTTAAAATTATTTTTTTTATTTTTATTTATTAAATTACATTTTTTATTTTTAAAATTACTTTTTTTATTTTTAAAATTACTTTTTTTATTTTTATTTATTAAATTATTTTTTTTATTTTTATTTATTAAATTACATTTTTTATTTTTAAAATTATTTTTTTTATTTTTATTTATTAAATTACATTTTTTATTTTTAAAATTATTTTTTTTATTTTTATTTATTAAATTACATTTTTTATTTTTAAAATTATTTTTTTTATTTTTATTTATTAAATTATTTTTTTTATTTTTAAAATTATTTTTTTTATTTTTATTTATTAAATTACATTTTTTATTTTTAAAATTATTTTTTTTATTTTTAAAATTACTTTTTTTATTTTTATTTATTAAATTACATTTTTTATTTTTAAAATTATTTTTTTTATTTTTAAAATTATTTTTTTTATTTTTATTTATTAAATTACATTTTTTATTTTTAAAATTATTTTTTTTATTTTTATTTATTAAATTACATTTTTTATTTTTAAAATTACTTTTTTTATTTTTAAAATTACTTTTTTTATTTTTATTTATTAAATTATTTTTTTTATTTTTATTTATTAAATTACATTTTTTATTTTTAAAATTATTTTTTTTATTTTTATTTATTAAATTATTTTTTTTATTTTTAAAATTATTTTTTTTATTTTTATTTATTAAATTACATTTTTTATTTTTAAAATTATTTTTTTTATTTTTATTTATTAAATTACATTTTTTATTTTTAAAATTATTTTTTTTATTTTTATTTATTAAATTATTTTTTTTATTTTTAAAATTATTTTTTTTATTTTTATTTATTAAATTACATTTTTTATTTTTAAAATTATTTTTTTTATTTTTAAAATTATTTTTTTTATTTTTATTTATTAAATTATATTTTTTATTTTTAAAATTATTTTTTTTATTTTTATTTATTAAATTACATTTTTTATTTTTAAAATTATTTTTTTTATTTTTATTTATTAAATTATTTTTTTTATTTTTAAAATTATTTTTTTTATTTTTATTTATTAAATTACATTTTTTATTTTTAAAATTATTTTTTTTATTTTTATTTATTAAATTATTTTTTTTATTTTTAAAATTATTTTTTTTATTTTTATTTATTAAATTACATTTTTTATTTTTAAAATTATTTTTTTTATTTTTAAAATTACTTTTTTTATTTTTATTTATTAAATTACATTTTTTATTTTTAAAATTATTTTTTTTATTTTTATTTATTAAATTATTTTTTTTATTTTTAAAATTATTTTTTTTATTTTTATTTATTAAATTACATTTTTTATTTTTAAAATTATTTTTTTTATTTTTATTTATTAAATTATTTTTTTTATTTTTAAAATTATTTTTTTTATTTTTATTTATTAAATTACATTTTTTATTTTTAAAATTATTTTTTTTATTTTTATTTATTAAATTATTTTTTTTATTTTTAAAATTATTTTTTTTATTTTTATTTATTAAATTACATTTTTTATTTTTAAAATTATTTTTTTTATTTTTAAAATTATTTTTTTTATTTTTATTTATTAAATTATATTTTTTATTTTTAAAATTATTTTTTTTATTTTTATTTATTAAATTACATTTTTTATTTTTAAAATTATTTTTTTTATTTTTATTTATTAAATTATTTTTTTTATTTTTAAAATTATTTTTTTTATTTTTATTTATTAAATTACATTTTTTATTTTTAAAATTATTTTTTTTATTTTTATTTATTAAATTATTTTTTTTATTTTTAAAATTATTTTTTTTATTTTTATTTATTAAATTACATTTTTTATTTTTAAAATTATTTTTTTTATTTTTATTTATTAAATTATTTTTTTTATTTTTAAAATTATTTTTTTTATTTTTATTTATTAAATTACATTTTTTATTTTTAAAATTATTTTTTTTATTTTTAAAATTATTTTTTTTATTTTTATTTATTAAATTATATTTTTTATTTTTAAAATTATTTTTTTTATTTTTATTTATTAAATTACATTTTTTATTTTTAAAATTATTTTTTTTATTTTTAAAATTACTTTTTTTATTTTTATTTATTAAATTACATTTTTTATTTTTAAAATTATTTTTTTTATTTTTATTTATTAAATTACATTTTTTATTTTTAAAATTATTTTTTTTATTTTTAAAATTATTTTTTTTATTTTTATTTATTAAATTACATTTTTTATTTTTAAAATTATTTTTTTTATTTTTATTTATTAAATTACATTTTTTATTTTTAAAATTACTTTTTTTATTTTTAAAATTACTTTTTTTATTTTTATTTATTAAATTATATTTTTTATTTTTAAAATTATTTTTTTTATTTTTATTTATTAAATTATTTTTTTTATTTTTATTTATTAAATTACATTTTTTATTTTTAAAATTATTTTTTTTATTTTTATTTATTAAATTACATTTTTTATTTTTAAAATTACTTTTTTTATTTTTATTTATTAAATTACATTTTTTATTTTTAAAATTATTTTTTTTATTTTTATTTATTAAATTATTTTTTTTATTTTTAAAATTATTTTTTTTATTTTTATTTATTAAATTACATTTTTTATTTTTAAAATTATTTTTTTTATTTTTAAAATTATTTTTTTTATTTTTATTTATTAAATTACATTTTTTATTTTTAAAATTACTTTTTTTATTTTTATTTATTAAATTACATTTTTTATTTTTAAAATTATTTTTTTTATTTTTATTTATTAAATTACATTTTTTATTTTTAAAATTATTTTTTTTATTTTTAAAATTATTTTTTTTATTTTTATTTATTAAATTACATTTTTTATTTTTAAAATTATTTTTTTTATTTTTATTTATTAAATTACATTTTTTATTTTTAAAATTACTTTTTTTATTTTTAAAATTACTTTTTTTATTTTTATTTATTAAATTATTTTTTTTATTTTTATTTATTAAATTACATTTTTTATTTTTAAAATTATTTTTTTTATTTTTATTTATTAAATTACATTTTTTATTTTTAAAATTATTTTTTTTATTTTTATTTATTAAATTATTTTTTTTATTTTTAAAATTATTTTTTTTATTTTTATTTATTAAATTACATTTTTTATTTTTAAAATTATTTTTTTTATTTTTATTTATTAAATTATTTTTTTTATTTTTAAAATTATTTTTTTTATTTTTATTTATTAAATTACATTTTTTATTTTTAAAATTATTTTTTTTATTTTTATTTATTAAATTATTTTTTTTATTTTTAAAATTACTTTTTTTATTTTTATTTATTAAATTACATTTTTTATTTTTAAAATTATTTTTTTTATTTTTATTTATTAAATTATTTTTTTTATTTTTAAAATTATTTTTTTTATTTTTATTTATTAAATTACATTTTTTATTTTTAAAATTATTTTTTTTATTTTTATTTATTAAATTATTTTTTTTATTTTTAAAATTATTTTTTTTATTTTTATTTATTAAATTACATTTTTTATTTTTAAAATTATTTTTTTTATTTTTAAAATTATTTTTTTTATTTTTATTTATTAAATTATTTTTTTTATTTTTATTTATTAAATTATTTTTTTTATTTTTATTTATTAAATTACATTTTTTATTTTTAAAATTACTTTTTTTATTTTTATTTATTAAATTACATTTTTTATTTTTAAAATTATTTTTTTTATTTTTAAAATTATTTTTTTTATTTTTATTTATTAAATTACATTTTTTATTTTTAAAATTATTTTTTTTATTTTTATTTATTAAATTACATTTTTTATTTTTAAAATTACTTTTTTTATTTTTAAAATTACTTTTTTTATTTTTATTTATTAAATTATTTTTTTTATTTTTATTTATTAAATTACATTTTTTATTTTTAAAATTATTTTTTTTATTTTTATTTATTAAATTACATTTTTTATTTTTAAAATTATTTTTTTTATTTTTATTTATTAAATTACATTTTTTATTTTTAAAATTATTTTTTTTATTTTTATTTATTAAATTACATTTTTTATTTTTAAAATTACTTTTTTTATTTTTATTTATTAAATTACATTTTTTATTTTTAAAATTATTTTTTTTATTTTTAAAATTATTTTTTTTATTTTTATTTATTAAATTACATTTTTTATTTTTAAAATTATTTTTTTTATTTTTATTTATTAAATTACATTTTTTATTTTTAAAATTACTTTTTTTATTTTTAAAATTACTTTTTTTATTTTTATTTATTAAATTATTTTTTTTATTTTTATTTATTAAATTACATTTTTTATTTTTAAAATTATTTTTTTTATTTTTATTTATTAAATTACATTTTTTATTTTTAAAATTATTTTTTTTATTTTTATTTATTAAATTACATTTTTTATTTTTAAAATTATTTTTTTTATTTTTATTTATTAAATTATTTTTTTTATTTTTAAAATTATTTTTTTTATTTTTATTTATTAAATTACATTTTTTATTTTTAAAATTATTTTTTTTATTTTTAAAATTATTTTTTTTATTTTTATTTATTAAATTATTTTTTTTATTTTTATTTATTAAATTATTTTTTTTATTTTTATTTATTAAATTACATTTTTTATTTTTAAAATTACTTTTTTTATTTTTATTTATTAAATTACATTTTTTATTTTTAAAATTATTTTTTTTATTTTTAAAATTATTTTTTTTATTTTTATTTATTAAATTACATTTTTTATTTTTAAAATTATTTTTTTTATTTTTATTTATTAAATTACATTTTTTATTTTTAAAATTACTTTTTTTATTTTTAAAATTACTTTTTTTATTTTTATTTATTAAATTATTTTTTTTATTTTTAAAATTATTTTTTTTATTTTTATTTATTAAATTACATTTTTTATTTTTAAAATTATTTTTTTTATTTTTATTTATTAAATTATTTTTTTTATTTTTAAAATTATTTTTTTTATTTTTATTTATTAAATTACATTTTTTATTTTTAAAATTATTTTTTTTATTTTTATTTATTAAATTATTTTTTTTATTTTTAAAATTACTTTTTTTATTTTTATTTATTAAATTACATTTTTTATTTTTAAAATTATTTTTTTTATTTTTATTTATTAAATTATTTTTTTTATTTTTAAAATTATTTTTTTTATTTTTATTTATTAAATTACATTTTTTATTTTTAAAATTATTTTTTTTATTTTTATTTATTAAATTATTTTTTTTATTTTTAAAATTATTTTTTTTATTTTTATTTATTAAATTACATTTTTTATTTTTAAAATTATTTTTTTTATTTTTATTTATTAAATTATTTTTTTTATTTTTAAAATTATTTTTTTTATTTTTATTTATTAAATTACATTTTTTATTTTTAAAATTATTTTTTTTATTTTTAAAATTATTTTTTTTATTTTTATTTATTAAATTATATTTTTTATTTTTAAAATTATTTTTTTTATTTTTATTTATTAAATTATTTTTTTTATTTTTAAAATTATTTTTTTTATTTTTATTTATTAAATTACATTTTTTATTTTTAAAATTATTTTTTTTATTTTTATTTATTAAATTATTTTTTTTATTTTTAAAATTATTTTTTTTATTTTTATTTATTAAATTACATTTTTTATTTTTAAAATTATTTTTTTTATTTTTATTTATTAAATTATTTTTTTTATTTTTAAAATTACTTTTTTTATTTTTATTTATTAAATTACATTTTTTATTTTTAAAATTATTTTTTTTATTTTTATTTATTAAATTATTTTTTTTATTTTTAAAATTATTTTTTTTATTTTTATTTATTAAATTACATTTTTTATTTTTAAAATTATTTTTTTTATTTTTATTTATTAAATTATTTTTTTTATTTTTAAAATTATTTTTTTTATTTTTAAAATTATTTTTTTTATTTTTATTTATTAAATTATTTTTTTTATTTTTAAAATTATTTTTTTTATTTTTATTTATTAAATTACATTTTTTATTTTTAAAATTATTTTTTTTATTTTTATTTATTAAATTATTTTTTTTATTTTTAAAATTATTTTTTTTATTTTTATTTATTAAATTACATTTTTTATTTTTAAAATTATTTTTTTTATTTTTAAAATTATTTTTTTTATTTTTATTTATTAAATTATTTTTTTTATTTTTATTTATTAAATTATTTTTTTTATTTTTATTTATTAAATTACATTTTTTATTTTTAAAATTACTTTTTTTATTTTTATTTATTAAATTACATTTTTTATTTTTAAAATTATTTTTTTTATTTTTAAAATTATTTTTTTTATTTTTATTTATTAAATTACATTTTTTATTTTTAAAATTATTTTTTTTATTTTTATTTATTAAATTACATTTTTTATTTTTAAAATTACTTTTTTTATTTTTAAAATTACTTTTTTTATTTTTATTTATTAAATTATTTTTTTTATTTTTATTTATTAAATTACATTTTTTATTTTTAAAATTATTTTTTTTATTTTTATTTATTAAATTACATTTTTTATTTTTAAAATTATTTTTTTTATTTTTATTTATTAAATTATTTTTTTTATTTTTAAAATTATTTTTTTTATTTTTATTTATTAAATTACATTTTTTATTTTTAAAATTATTTTTTTTATTTTTATTTATTAAATTATTTTTTTTATTTTTAAAATTACTTTTTTTATTTTTATTTATTAAATTACATTTTTTATTTTTAAAATTATTTTTTTTATTTTTATTTATTAAATTATTTTTTTTATTTTTAAAATTATTTTTTTTATTTTTATTTATTAAATTACATTTTTTATTTTTAAAATTATTTTTTTTATTTTTATTTATTAAATTATTTTTTTTATTTTTAAAATTATTTTTTTTATTTTTATTTATTAAATTACATTTTTTATTTTTAAAATTATTTTTTTTATTTTTATTTATTAAATTATTTTTTTTATTTTTAAAATTATTTTTTTTATTTTTATTTATTAAATTACATTTTTTATTTTTAAAATTATTTTTTTTATTTTTAAAATTATTTTTTTTATTTTTATTTATTAAATTATATTTTTTATTTTTAAAATTATTTTTTTTATTTTTATTTATTAAATTACATTTTTTATTTTTAAAATTATTTTTTTTATTTTTAAAATTATTTTTTTTATTTTTATTTATTAAATTACATTTTTTATTTTTAAAATTATTTTTTTTATTTTTATTTATTAAATTACATTTTTTATTTTTAAAATTATTTTTTTTATTTTTATTTATTAAATTACATTTTTTATTTTTAATATTACTTTTTTTATTTTTATTTATTAAATTACATTTTTTATTTTTAAAATTATTTTTTTTATTTTTATTTATTAAATTATTTTTTTTATTTTTATTTATTAAATTATTTTTTTTATTTTTATTTATTAAATTACATTTTTTATTTTTAAAATTATTTTTTTTATTTTTATTTATTAAATTACATTTTTTATTTTTAAAATTATTTTTTTTATTTTTATTTATTAAATTATTTTTTTTATTTTTAAAATTATTTTTTTTATTTTTATTTATTAAATTACATTTTTTATTTTTAAAATTATTTTTTTTATTTTTAAAATTATTTTTTTTATTTTTATTTATTAAATTATTTTTTTTATTTTTATTTATTAAATTATTTTTTTTATTTTTATTTATTAAATTACATTTTTTATTTTTAAAATTATTTTTTTTATTTTTATTTATTAAATTATTTTTTTTATTTTTATTTATTAAATTACATTTTTTATTTTTAAAATTATTTTTTTTATTTTTATTTATTAAATTACATTTTTTATTTTTAAAATTACTTTTTTTATTTTTATTTATTAAATTATTTTTTTTATTTTTAAAATTACTTTTTTTATTTTTATTTATTAAATTACATTTTTTATTTTTAAAATTATTTTTTTTATTTTTATTTATTAAATTATTTTTTTTATTTTTAAAATTATTTTTTTTATTTTTATTTATTAAATTACATTTTTTATTTTTAAAATTATTTTTTTTATTTTTATTTATTAAATTATTTTTTTTATTTTTAAAATTATTTTTTTTATTTTTAAAATTATTTTTTTTATTTTTATTTATTAAATTACATTTTTTATTTTTAAAATTACTTTTTTTATTTTTATTTATTAAATTACATTTTTTATTTTTAAAATTATTTTTTTTATTTTTAAAATTATTTTTTTTATTTTTATTTATTAAATTACATTTTTTATTTTTAAAATTATTTTTTTTATTTTTATTTATTAAATTACATTTTTTATTTTTAAAATTATTTTTTTTATTTTTATTTATTAAATTATTTTTTTTATTTTTAAAATTATTTTTTTTATTTTTATTTATTAAATTACATTTTTTATTTTTAAAATTATTTTTTTTATTTTTAAAATTATTTTTTTTATTTTTATTTATTAAATTATTTTTTTTATTTTTAAAATTATTTTTTTTATTTTTATTTATTAAATTACATTTTTTATTTTTAAAATTATTTTTTTTATTTTTAAAATTATTTTTTTTATTTTTATTTATTAAATTACATTTTTTATTTTTAAAATTATTTTTTTTATTTTTATTTATTAAATTATTTTTTTTATTTTTAAAATTATTTTTTTTATTTTTATTTATTAAATTACATTTTTTATTTTTAAAATTATTTTTTTTATTTTTATTTATTAAATTATTTTTTTTATTTTTATTTATTAAATTACATTTTTTATTTTTAAAATTATTTTTTTTATTTTTATTTATTAAATTACATTTTTTATTTTTAAAATTACTTTTTTTATTTTTATTTATTAAATTATTTTTTTTATTTTTAAAATTACTTTTTTTATTTTTATTTATTAAATTACATTTTTTATTTTTAAAATTATTTTTTTTATTTTTATTTATTAAATTATTTTTTTTATTTTTAAAATTATTTTTTTTATTTTTATTTATTAAATTACATTTTTTATTTTTAAAATTATTTTTTTTATTTTTATTTATTAAATTATTTTTTTTATTTTTAAAATTATTTTTTTTATTTTTAAAATTATTTTTTTTATTTTTATTTATTAAATTATTTTTTTTATTTTTAAAATTATTTTTTTTATTTTTATTTATTAAATTACATTTTTTATTTTTAAAATTATTTTTTTTATTTTTAAAATTATTTTTTTTATTTTTATTTATTAAATTACATTTTTTATTTTTAAAATTATTTTTTTTATTTTTATTTATTAAATTATTTTTTTTATTTTTATTTATTAAATTACATTTTTTATTTTTAAAATTATTTTTTTTATTTTTATTTATTAAATTATTTTTTTTATTTTTATTTATTAAATTACATTTTTTATTTTTAAAATTATTTTTTTTATTTTTATTTATTAAATTACATTTTTTATTTTTAAAATTACTTTTTTTATTTTTATTTATTAAATTATTTTTTTTATTTTTAAAATTACTTTTTTTATTTTTATTTATTAAATTACATTTTTTATTTTTAAAATTATTTTTTTTATTTTTATTTATTAAATTATTTTTTTTATTTTTATTTATTAAATTACATTTTTTATTTTTAAAATTATTTTTTTTATTTTTATTTATTAAATTATTTTTTTTATTTTTATTTATTAAATTACATTTTTTATTTTTAAAATTATTTTTTTTATTTTTATTTATTAAATTACATTTTTTATTTTTAAAATTACTTTTTTTATTTTTATTTATTAAATTATTTTTTTTATTTTTAAAATTACTTTTTTTATTTTTATTTATTAAATTACATTTTTTATTTTTAAAATTATTTTTTTTATTTTTATTTATTAAATTATTTTTTTTATTTTTAAAATTATTTTTTTTATTTTTATTTATTAAATTACATTTTTTATTTTTAAAATTATTTTTTTTATTTTTATTTATTAAATTATTTTTTTTATTTTTAAAATTATTTTTTTTATTTTTAAAATTATTTTTTTTATTTTTATTTATTAAATTATTTTTTTTATTTTTAAAATTTTTTTTTTTATTTTTATTTATTAAATTACATTTTTTATTTTTAAAATTATTTTTTTTATTTTTATTTATTAAATTATTTTTTTTATTTTTATTTATTAAATTACATTTTTTATTTTTAAAATTATTTTTTTTATTTTTATTTATTAAATTACATTTTTTATTTTTAAAATTATTTTTTTTATTTTTATTTATTAAATTATTTTTTTTATTTTTAAAATTATTTTTTTTATTTTTATTTATTAAATTACATTTTTTATTTTTAAAATTATTTTTTTTATTTTTATTTATTAAATTATTTTTTTTATTTTTATTTATTAAATTACATTTTTTATTTTTAAAATTATTTTTTTTATTTTTATTTATTAAATTATTTTTTTTATTTTTATTTATTAAATTACATTTTTTATTTTTAAAATTATTTTTTTTATTTTTATTTATTAAATTACATTTTTTATTTTTAAAATTACTTTTTTTATTTTTATTTATTAAATTATTTTTTTTATTTTTAAAATTACTTTTTTTATTTTTATTTATTAAATTACATTTTTTATTTTTAAAATTATTTTTTTTATTTTTATTTATTAAATTATTTTTTTTATTTTTAAAATTATTTTTTTTATTTTTATTTATTAAATTACATTTTTTATTTTTAAAATTATTTTTTTTATTTTTATTTATTAAATTATTTTTTTTATTTTTAAAATTATTTTTTTTATTTTTAAAATTATTTTTTTTATTTTTATTTATTAAATTATTTTTTTTATTTTTAAAATTATTTTTTTTATTTTTATTTATTAAATTACATTTTTTATTTTTAAAATTATTTTTTTTATTTTTAAAATTATTTTTTTTATTTTTATTTATTAAATTACATTTTTTATTTTTAAAATTATTTTTTTTATTTTTAAAATTATTTTTTTTATTTTTATTTATTAAATTACATTTTTTATTTTTAAAATTATTTTTTTTATTTTTAAAATTATTTTTTTTATTTTTATTTATTAAATTATTTTTTTTATTTTTATTTATTAAATTATTTTTTTTATTTTTATTTATTAAATTACATTTTTTATTTTTAAAATTATTTTTTTTATTTTTATTTATTAAATTATTTTTTTTATTTTTATTTATTAAATTACATTTTTTATTTTTAAAATTATTTTTTTTATTTTTATTTATTAAATTACATTTTTTATTTTTAAAATTACTTTTTTTATTTTTATTTATTAAATTACATTTTTTATTTTTAAAATTATTTTTTTTATTTTTATTTATTAAATTATTTTTTTTATTTTTAAAATTATTTTTTTTATTTTTATTTATTAAATTACATTTTTTATTTTTAAAATTATTTTTTTTATTTTTAAAATTATTTTTTTTATTTTTATTTATTAAATTACATTTTTTATTTTTAAAATTACTTTTTTTATTTTTATTTATTAAATTACATTTTTTATTTTTAAAATTATTTTTTTTATTTTTAAAATTATTTTTTTTATTTTTATTTATTAAATTACATTTTTTATTTTTAAAATTATTTTTTTTATTTTTATTTATTAAATTACATTTTTTATTTTTAAAATTACTTTTTTTATTTTTAAAATTACTTTTTTTATTTTTATTTATTAAATTATTTTTTTTATTTTTATTTATTAAATTACATTTTTTATTTTTAAAATTATTTTTTTTATTTTTATTTATTAAATTACATTTTTTATTTTTAAAATTATTTTTTTTATTTTTATTTATTAAATTATTTTTTTTATTTTTAAAATTATTTTTTTTATTTTTATTTATTAAATTACATTTTTTATTTTTAAAATTATTTTTTTTATTTTTATTTATTAAATTATTTTTTTTATTTTTAAAATTATTTTTTTTATTTTTATTTATTAAATTACATTTTTTATTTTTAAAATTATTTTTTTTATTTTTATTTATTAAATTATTTTTTTTATTTTTAAAATTACTTTTTTTATTTTTATTTATTAAATTACATTTTTTATTTTTAAAATTATTTTTTTTATTTTTATTTATTAAATTATTTTTTTTATTTTTAAAATTATTTTTTTTATTTTTATTTATTAAATTACATTTTTTATTTTTAAAATTATTTTTTTTATTTTTATTTATTAAATTATTTTTTTTATTTTTAAAATTATTTTTTTTATTTTTATTTATTAAATTACATTTTTTATTTTTAAAATTATTTTTTTTATTTTTATTTATTAAATTATTTTTTTTATTTTTAAAATTATTTTTTTTATTTTTATTTATTAAATTACATTTTTTATTTTTAAAATTATTTTTTTTATTTTTAAAATTATTTTTTTTATTTTTATTTATTAAATTATATTTTTTATTTTTAAAATTATTTTTTTTATTTTTATTTATTAAATTACATTTTTTATTTTTAAAATTATTTTTTTTATTTTTAAAATTATTTTTTTTATTTTTATTTATTAAATTACATTTTTTATTTTTAAAATTACTTTTTTTATTTTTATTTATTAAATTACATTTTTTATTTTTAAAATTACTTTTTTTATTTTTAAAATTATTTTTTTTATTTTTATTTATTAAATTACATTTTTTATTTTTAAAATAATTTTTTTTATTTTTATTTATTAAATTATTTTTTTTATTTTTAAAATTATTTTTTTTATTTTTATTTATTAAATTACATTTTTTATTTTTAAAATTATTTTTTTTATTTTTATTTATTAAATTATTTTTTTTATTTTTATTTATTAAATTACATTTTTTATTTTTAAAATTATTTTTTTTATTTTTATTTATTAAATTACATTTTTTATTTTTAAAATTACTTTTTTTATTTTTATTTATTAAATTACATTTTTTATTTTTAAAATTATTTTTTTTATTTTTATTTATTAAATTATTTTTTTTATTTTTAAAATTATTTTTTTTATTTTTATTTATTAAATTACATTTTTTATTTTTAAAATTATTTTTTTTATTTTTAAAATTATTTTTTTTATTTTTATTTATTAAATTATTTTTTTTATTTTTATTTATTAAATTACATTTTTTATTTTTAAAATTATTTTTTTTATTTTTATTTATTAAATTACATTTTTTATTTTTAATATTACTTTTTTTATTTTTATTTATTAAATTACATTTTTTATTTTTAAAATTATTTTTTTTATTTTTATTTATTAAATTATTTTTTTTATTTTTAAAATTATTTTTTTTATTTTTATTTATTAAATTACATTTTTTATTTTTAAAATTATTTTTTTTATTTTTAAAATTATTTTTTTTATTTTTATTTATTAAATTATTTTTTTTATTTTTATTTATTAAATTACATTTTTTATTTTTAAAATTATTTTTTTTATTTTTATTTATTAAATTACATTTTTTATTTTTAATATTACTTTTTTTATTTTTATTTATTAAATTATTTTTTTTATTTTTAAAATTATTTTTTTTATTTTTATTTATTAAATTATTTTTTTTATTTTTATTTATTAAATTACATTTTTTATTTTTAAAATTATTTTTTTTATTTTTAAAATTATTTTTTTTATTTTTATTTATTAAATTACATTTTTTATTTTTAAAATTATTTTTTTTATTTTTAAAATTATTTTTTTTATTTTTATTTATTAAATTATTTTTTTTATTTTTATTTATTAAATTATTTTTTTTATTTTTATTTATTAAATTACATTTTTTATTTTTAAAATTATTTTTTTTATTTTTATTTATTAAATTATTTTTTTTATTTTTATTTATTAAATTATTTTTTTTATTTTTAAAATTATTTTTTTTATTTTTATTTATTAAATTATTTTTTTTATTTTTATTTATTAAATTATTTTTTTTATTTTTATTTATTAAATTACATTTTTTATTTTTAAAATTATTTTTTTTATTTTTATTTATTAAATTATTTTTTTTATTTTTATTTATTAAATTACATTTTTTATTTTTAAAATTATTTTTTTTATTTTTAAAATTATTTTTTTTATTTTTATTTATTAAATTACATTTTTTATTTTTAAAATTATTTTTTTTATTTTTAAAATTATTTTTTTTATTTTTATTTATTAAATTATTTTTTTTATTTTTATTTATTAAATTATTTTTTTTATTTTTATTTATTAAATTATTTTTTTTATTTTTAAAATTATTTTTTTTATTTTTATTTATTAAATTATTTTTTTTATTTTTATTTATTAAATTATTTTTTTTATTTTTATTTATTAAATTACATTTTTTATTTTTAAAATTACTTTTTTTATTTTTATTTATTAAATTATTTTTTTTATTTTTATTTATTAAATTACATTTTTTATTTTTAAAATTATTTTTTTTATTTTTATTTATTAAATTACATTTTTTATTTTTAAAATTACTTTTTTTATTTTTATTTATTAAATTACATTTTTTATTTTTAAAATTATTTTTTTTATTTTTATTTATTAAATTATTTTTTTTATTTTTAAAATTATTTTTTTTATTTTTATTTATTAAATTACATTTTTTATTTTTAAAATTATTTTTTTTATTTTTAAAATTATTTTTTTTATTTTTAAAATTATTTTTTTTATTTTTATTTATTAAATTACATTTTTTATTTTTAAAATTATTTTTTTTATTTTTAAAATTATTTTTTTTATTTTTATTTATTAAATTATTTTTTTTATTTTTATTTATTAAATTATTTTTTTTATTTTTATTTATTAAATTACATTTTTTATTTTTAAAATTATTTTTTTTATTTTTATTTATTAAATTACATTTTTTATTTTTAAAATTACTTTTTTTATTTTTATTTATTAAATTACATTTTTTATTTTTAAAATTATTTTTTTTATTTTTATTTATTAAATTACATTTTTTATTTTTAAAATTATTTTTTTTATTTTTAAAATTATTTTTTTTATTTTTATTTATTAAATTATTTTTTTTATTTTTATTTATTAAATTACATTTTTTATTTTTAAAATTATTTTTTTTATTTTTAAAATTATTTTTTTTATTTTTATTTATTAAATTATTTTTTTTATTTTTATTTATTAAATTACATTTTTTATTTTTAAAATTATTTTTTTTATTTTTAAAATTATTTTTTTTATTTTTATTTATTAAATTACATTTTTTATTTTTAAAATTATTTTTTTTATTTTTAAAATTATTTTTTTTATTTTTATTTATTAAATTATTTTTTTTATTTTTATTTATTAAATTATTTTTTTTATTTTTATTTATTAAATTACATTTTTTATTTTTAAAATTATTTTTTTTATTTTTATTTATTAAATTATTTTTTTTATTTTTATTTATTAAATTACATTTTTTATTTTTAAAATTATTTTTTTTATTTTTATTTATTAAATTACATTTTTTATTTTTAAAATTACTTTTTTTATTTTTATTTATTAAATTATTTTTTTTATTTTTATTTATTAAATTACATTTTTTATTTTTAAAATTATTTTTTTTATTTTTATTTATTAAATTACATTTTTTATTTTTAAAATTACTTTTTTTATTTTTATTTATTAAATTACATTTTTTATTTTTAAAATTATTTTTTTTATTTTTATTTATTAAATTATTTTTTTTATTTTTAAAATTATTTTTTTTATTTTTATTTATTAAATTACATTTTTTATTTTTAAAATTATTTTTTTTATTTTTAAAATTATTTTTTTTATTTTTAAAATTATTTTTTTTATTTTTATTTATTAAATTACATTTTTTATTTTTAAAATTATTTTTTTTATTTTTAAAATTATTTTTTTTATTTTTATTTATTAAATTATTTTTTTTATTTTTATTTATTAAATTATTTTTTTTATTTTTATTTATTAAATTACATTTTTTATTTTTAAAATTATTTTTTTTATTTTTATTTATTAAATTATTTTTTTTATTTTTATTTATTAAATTACATTTTTTATTTTTAAAATTATTTTTTTTATTTTTATTTATTAAATTACATTTTTTATTTTTAAAATTACTTTTTTTATTTTTATTTATTAAATTACATTTTTTATTTTTAAAATTATTTTTTTTATTTTTATTTATTAAATTATTTTTTTTATTTTTAAAATTATTTTTTTTATTTTTATTTATTAAATTACATTTTTTATTTTTAAAATTATTTTTTTTATTTTTAAAATTATTTTTTTTATTTTTATTTATTAAATTACATTTTTTATTTTTAAAATTACTTTTTTTATTTTTATTTATTAAATTACATTTTTTATTTTTAAAATTATTTTTTTTATTTTTAAAATTATTTTTTTTATTTTTATTTATTAAATTACATTTTTTATTTTTAAAATTATTTTTTTTATTTTTATTTATTAAATTACATTTTTTCTTTTTAAAATTACTTTTTTTATTTTTAAAATTACTTTTTTTATTTTTATTTATTAAATTATTTTTTTTATTTTTATTTATTAAATTACATTTTTTATTTTTAAAATTATTTTTTTTATTTTTATTTATTAAATTACATTTTTTATTTTTAAAATTATTTTTTTTATTTTTATTTATTAAATTATTTTTTTTATTTTTAAAATTATTTTTTTTATTTTTATTTATTAAATTACATTTTTTATTTTTAAAATTATTTTTTTTATTTTTATTTATTAAATTACATTTTTTATTTTTAAAATTATTTTTTTTATTTTTAAAATTATTTTTTTTATTTTTATTTATTAAATTACATTTTTTATTTTTAAAATTATTTTTTTTATTTTTAAAATTATTTTTTTTATTTTTATTTATTAAATTATTTTTTTTATTTTTATTTATTAAATTACATTTTTTATTTTTAAAATTATTTTTTTTATTTTTAAAATTATTTTTTTTATTTTTATTTATTAAATTACATTTTTTATTTTTAAAATTATTTTTTTTATTTTTAAAATTATTTTTTTTATTTTTATTTATTAAATTACATTTTTTATTTTTAAAATTACTTTTTTTATTTTTATTTATTAAATTACATTTTTTATTTTTAAAATTATTTTTTTTATTTTTATTTATTAAATTATTTTTTTTATTTTTAAAATTATTTTTTTTATTTTTATTTATTAAATTACATTTTTTATTTTTAAAATTATTTTTTTTATTTTTAAAATTATTTTTTTTATTTTTATTTATTAAATTATTTTTTTTATTTTTAAAATTATTTTTTTTATTTTTATTTATTAAATTACATTTTTTATTTTTAAAATTATTTTTTTTATTTTTAAAATTATTTTTTTTATTTTTAAAATTATTTTTTTTATTTTTATTTATTAAATTACATTTTTTATTTTTAAAATTATTTTTTTTATTTTTAAAATTATTTTTTTTATTTTTATTTATTAAATTATTTTTTTTATTTTTATTTATTAAATTACATTTTTTATTTTTAAAATTATTTTTTTTATTTTTATTTATTAAATTACATTTTTTATTTTTAAAATTACTTTTTTTATTTTTATTTATTAAATTACATTTTTTATTTTTAAAATTATTTTTTTTATTTTTATTTATTAAATTATTTTTTTTATTTTTATTTATTAAATTACATTTTTTATTTTTAAAATTATTTTTTTTATTTTTATTTATTAAATTACATTTTTTATTTTTAAAATTACTTTTTTTATTTTTATTTATTAAATTACATTTTTTATTTTTAAAATTATTTTTTTTATTTTTATTTATTAAATTACATTTTTTATTTTTAAAATTACTTTTTTTATTTTTATTTATTAAATTACATTTTTTATTTTTAAAATTATTTTTTTTATTTTTAAAATTATTTTTTTTATTTTTATTTATTAAATTACATTTTTTATTTTTAAAATTATTTTTTTTATTTTTAAAATTATTTTTTTTATTTTTATTTATTAAATTATTTTTTTTATTTTTATTTATTAAATTACATTTTTTATTTTTAAAATTATTTTTTTTATTTTTATTTATTAAATTACATTTTTTATTTTTAAAATTACTTTTTTTATTTTTATTTATTAAATTACATTTTTTATTTTTAAAATTATTTTTTTTATTTTTATTTATTAAATTATTTTTTTTATTTTTATTTATTAAATTACATTTTTTATTTTTAAAATTATTTTTTTTATTTTTATTTATTAAATTACATTTTTTATTTTTAAAATTATTTTTTTTATTTTTATTTATTAAATTACATTTTTTATTTTTAAAATTATTTTTTTTATTTTTAAAATTATTTTTTTTATTTTTATTTATTAAATTATTTTTTTTATTTTTAAAATTATTTTTTTTATTTTTATTTATTAAATTACATTTTTTATTTTTAAAATTATTTTTTTTATTTTTAAAATTATTTTTTTTATTTTTAAAATTATTTTTTTTATTTTTATTTATTAAATTACATTTTTTATTTTTAAAATTATTTTTTTTATTTTTAAAATTATTTTTTTTATTTTTATTTATTAAATTATTTTTTTTATTTTTATTTATTAAATTACATTTTTTATTTTTAAAATTATTTTTTTTATTTTTATTTATTAAATTACATTTTTTATTTTTAAAATTATTTTTTTTATTTTTATTTATTAAATTATTTTTTTTATTTTTATTTATTAAATTACATTTTTTATTTTTAAAATTATTTTTTTTATTTTTATTTATTAAATTACATTTTTTATTTTTAAAATTACTTTTTTTATTTTTATTTATTAAATTACATTTTTTATTTTTAAAATTATTTTTTTTATTTTTATTTATTAAATTATTTTTTTTATTTTTAAAATTATTTTTTTTATTTTTATTTATTAAATTACATTTTTTATTTTTAAAATTATTTTTTTTATTTTTAAAATTATTTTTTTTATTTTTAAAATTACTTTTTTTATTTTTATTTATTAAATTACATTTTTTATTTTTAAAATTATTTTTTTTATTTTTATTTATTAAATTATTTTTTTTATTTTTAAAATTATTTTTTTTATTTTTATTTATTAAATTACATTTTTTATTTTTAAAATTATTTTTTTTATTTTTATTTATTAAATTATTTTTTTTATTTTTAAAATTATTTTTTTTATTTTTAAAATTATTTTTTTTATTTTTATTTATTAAATTATTTTTTTTATTTTTAAAATTATTTTTTTTATTTTTATTTATTAAATTACATTTTTTATTTTTAAAATTATTTTTTTTATTTTTAAAATTATTTTTTTTATTTTTATTTATTAAATTACATTTTTTATTTTTAAAATTATTTTTTTTATTTTTATTTATTAAATTATTTTTTTTATTTTTAAAATTATTTTTTTTATTTTTATTTATTAAATTACATTTTTTATTTTTAAAATTATTTTTTTTATTTTTAAAATTATTTTTTTTATTTTTATTTATTAAATTACATTTTTTATTTTTAAAATTATTTTTTTTATTTTTAAAATTATTTTTTTTATTTTTATTTATTAAATTATTTTTTTTATTTTTATTTATTAAATTATTTTTTTTATTTTTATTTATTAAATTACATTTTTTATTTTTAAAATTATTTTTTTTATTTTTATTTATTAAATTATTTTTTTTATTTTTATTTATTAAATTACATTTTTTATTTTTAAAATTATTTTTTTTATTTTTATTTATTAAATTACATTTTTTATTTTTAAAATTACTTTTTTTATTTTTATTTATTAAATTACATTTTTTATTTTTAAAATTATTTTTTTTATTTTTATTTATTAAATTATTTTTTTTATTTTTAAAATTATTTTTTTTATTTTTATTTATTAAATTACATTTTTTATTTTTAAAATTATTTTTTTTATTTTTAAAATTATTTTTTTTATTTTTATTTATTAAATTACATTTTTTATTTTTAAAATTACTTTTTTTATTTTTATTTATTAAATTACATTTTTTATTTTTAAAATTATTTTTTTTATTTTTAAAATTATTTTTTTTATTTTTATTTATTAAATTACATTTTTTATTTTTAAAATTATTTTTTTTATTTTTATTTATTAAATTACATTTTTTATTTTTAAAATTACTTTTTTTATTTTTAAAATTACTTTTTTTATTTTTATTTATTAAATTATTTTTTTATTTTTATTTATTAAATTACATTTTTTATTTTTAAAATTATTTTTTTTATTTTTAAAATTATTTTTTTTATTTTTATTTATTAAATTATATTTTTTATTTTTAAAATTATTTTTTTTATTTTTATTTATTAAATTACATTTTTTATTTTTAAAATTATTTTTTTTATTTTTAAAATTATTTTTTTTATTTTTATTTATTAAATTACATTTTTTATTTTTAAAATTACTTTTTTTATTTTTATTTATTAAATTACATTTTTTATTTTTAAAATTACTTTTTTTATTTTTAAAATTATTTTTTTTATTTTTATTTATTAAATTACATTTTTTATTTTTAATTAAAATTATTTTTTTTATTTTTATTTATTAAATTACATTTTTTATTTTTAAAATTATTTTTTTTATTTTTATTTATTAAATTACATTTTTTATTTTTAAAATTATTTTTTTTATTTTTATTTATTAAATTATTTTTTTTATTTTTAAAATTATTTTTTTTATTTTTATTTATTAAATTACATTTTTTATTTTTAAAATTATTTTTTTTATTTTTATTTATTAAATTATTTTTTTTATTTTTAAAATTATTTTTTTTATTTTTATTTATTAAATTACATTTTTTATTTTTAAAATTATTTTTTTTATTTTTATTTATTAAATTATTTTTTTTATTTTTAAAATTATTTTTTTTATTTTTATTTATTAAATTACATTTTTTATTTTTAAAATTATTTTTTTTATTTTTATTTATTAAATTATTTTTTTTATTTTTAAAATTATTTTTTTTATTTTTATTTATTAAATTACATTTTTTATTTTTAAAATTATTTTTTTTATTTTTAAAATTATTTTTTTTATTTTTATTTATTAAATTATATTTTTTATTTTTAAAATTATTTTTTTTATTTTTATTTATTAAATTACATTTTTTATTTTTAAAATTATTTTTTTTATTTTTAAAATTATTTTTTTTATTTTTATTTATTAAATTACATTTTTTATTTTTAAAATTACTTTTTTTATTTTTATTTATTAAATTACATTTTTTATTTTTAAAATTACTTTTTTTATTTTTAAAATTATTTTTTTTATTTTTATTTATTAAATTACATTTTTTATTTTTAAAATTATTTTTTTTATTTTTATTTATTAAATTACATTTTTTATTTTTAAAATTACTTTTTTTATTTTTATTTATTAAATTACATTTTTTATTTTTAAAATTATTTTTTTTATTTTTATTTATTAAATTATTTTTTTTATTTTTAAAATTATTTTTTTTATTTTTATTTATTAAATTACATTTTTTATTTTTAAAATTATTTTTTTTATTTTTAAAATTATTTTTTTTATTTTTATTTATTAAATTATTTTTTTTATTTTTATTTATTAAATTATTTTTTTTATTTTTATTTATTAAATTACATTTTTTATTTTTAAAATTATTTTTTTTATTTTTATTTATTAAATTACATTTTTTATTTTTAATATTACTTTTTTTATTTTTATTTATTAAATTATTTTTTTTATTTTTAAAATTATTTTTTTTATTTTTATTTATTAAATTATTTTTTTTATTTTTATTTATTAAATTACATTTTTTATTTTTAAAATTATTTTTTTTATTTTTAAAATTATTTTTTTTATTTTTATTTATTAAATTACATTTTTTATTTTTAAAATTATTTTTTTTATTTTTAAAATTATTTTTTTTATTTTTATTTATTAAATTATTTTTTTTATTTTTATTTATTAAATTATTTTTTTTATTTTTATTTATTAAATTACATTTTTTATTTTTAAAATTATTTTTTTTATTTTTATTTATTAAATTATTTTTTTTATTTTTATTTATTAAATTATTTTTTTTATTTTTATTTATTAAATTACATTTTTTATTTTTAAAATTATTTTTTTTATTTTTATTTATTAAATTACATTTTTTATTTTTAATATTACTTTTTTTATTTTTATTTATTAAATTATTTTTTTTATTTTTAAAATTATTTTTTTTATTTTTATTTATTAAATTATTTTTTTTATTTTTATTTATTAAATTACATTTTTTATTTTTAAAATTATTTTTTTTATTTTTAAAATTATTTTTTTTATTTTTATTTATTAAATTACATTTTTTATTTTTAAAATTATTTTTTTTATTTTTAAAATTATTTTTTTTATTTTTATTTATTAAATTATTTTTTTTATTTTTATTTATTAAATTATTTTTTTTATTTTTATTTATTAAATTACATTTTTTATTTTTAAAATTATTTTTTTTATTTTTATTTATTAAATTACATTTTTTATTTTTAAAATTATTTTTTTTATTTTTATTTATTAAATTATTTTTTTTATTTTTATTTATTAAATTACATTTTTTATTTTTAAAATTACTTTTTTTATTTTTATTTATTAAATTACATTTTTTATTTTTAATATTACTTTTTTTATTTTTATTTATTAAATTATTTTTTTTATTTTTAAAATTATTTTTTTTATTTTTATTTATTAAATTATTTTTTTTATTTTTATTTATTAAATTACATTTTTTATTTTTAAAATTATTTTTTTTATTTTTAAAATTATTTTTTTTATTTTTATTTATTAAATTACATTTTTTATTTTTAAAATTATTTTTTTTATTTTTAAAATTATTTTTTTTATTTTTATTTATTAAATTATTTTTTTTATTTTTATTTATTAAATTATTTTTTTTATTTTTATTTATTAAATTACATTTTTTATTTTTAAAATTATTTTTTTTATTTTTATTTATTAAATTACATTTTTTATTTTTAATATTACTTTTTTTATTTTTATTTATTAAATTATTTTTTTTATTTTTAAAATTATTTTTTTTATTTTTATTTATTAAATTACATTTTTTATTTTTAAAATTATTTTTTTTATTTTTATTTATTAAATTATTTTTTTTATTTTTAAAATTATTTTTTTTATTTTTATTTATTAAATTACATTTTTTATTTTTAAAATTATTTTTTTTATTTTTATTTATTAAATTATTTTTTTTATTTTTAAAATTATTTTTTTTATTTTTATTTATTAAATTACATTTTTTATTTTTAAAATTATTTTTTTTATTTTTATTTATTAAATTATTTTTTTTATTTTTAAAATTACTTTTTTTATTTTTATTTATTAAATTACATTTTTTATTTTTAAAATTATTTTTTTTATTTTTATTTATTAAATTATTTTTTTTATTTTTATTTATTAAATTACATTTTTTATTTTTAAAATTATTTTTTTTATTTTTATTTATTAAATTACATTTTTTATTTTTAAAATTATTTTTTTTATTTTTATTTATTAAATTACATTTTTTATTTTTAAAATTACTTTTTTTATTTTTAAAATTACTTTTTTTATTTTTATTTATTAAATTATTTTTTTATTTTTATTTATTAAATTACATTTTTTATTTTTAAAATTATTTTTTTTATTTTTATTTATTAAATTACATTTTTTATTTTTAAAATTATTTTTTTTATTTTTATTTATTAAATTATTTTTTTTATTTTTAAAATTATTTTTTTTATTTTTATTTATTAAATTACATTTTTTATTTTTAAAATTATTTTTTTTATTTTTATTTATTAAATTATTTTTTTTATTTTTAAAATTACTTTTTTTATTTTTATTTATTAAATTACATTTTTTATTTTTAAAATTATTTTTTTTATTTTTATTTATTAAATTATTTTTTTTATTTTTAAAATTATTTTTTTTATTTTTATTTATTAAATTACATTTTTTATTTTTAAAATTATTTTTTTTATTTTTATTTATTAAATTATTTTTTTTATTTTTAAAATTATTTTTTTTATTTTTATTTATTAAATTACATTTTTTATTTTTAAAATTATTTTTTTTATTTTTATTTATTAAATTATTTTTTTTATTTTTAAAATTATTTTTTTTATTTTTATTTATTAAATTACATTTTTTATTTTTAAAATTATTTTTTTTATTTTTAAAATTATTTTTTTTATTTTTATTTATTAAATTATATTTTTTATTTTTAAAATTATTTTTTTTATTTTTATTTATTAAATTACATTTTTTATTTTTAAAATTATTTTTTTTATTTTTAAAATTATTTTTTTTATTTTTATTTATTAAATTACATTTTTTATTTTTAAAATTACTTTTTTTATTTTTATTTATTAAATTACATTTTTTATTTTTAAAATTACTTTTTTTATTTTTAAAATTATTTTTTTTATTTTTATTTATTAAATTACATTTTTTATTTTTAAAATTATTTTTTTTATTTTTATTTATTAAATTACATTTTTTATTTTTAAAATTACTTTTTTTATTTTTATTTATTAAATTACATTTTTTATTTTTAAAATTATTTTTTTTATTTTTATTTATTAAATTATTTTTTTTATTTTTAAAATTATTTTTTTTATTTTTATTTATTAAATTACATTTTTTATTTTTAAAATTATTTTTTTTATTTTTAAAATTATTTTTTTTATTTTTATTTATTAAATTATTTTTTTTATTTTTATTTATTAAATTATTTTTTTTATTTTTATTTATTAAATTACATTTTTTATTTTTAAAATTATTTTTTTTATTTTTATTTATTAAATTACATTTTTTATTTTTAATATTACTTTTTTTATTTTTATTTATTAAATTATTTTTTTTATTTTTAAAATTATTTTTTTTATTTTTATTTATTAAATTATTTTTTTTATTTTTATTTATTAAATTACATTTTTTATTTTTAAAATTATTTTTTTTATTTTTAAAATTATTTTTTTTATTTTTATTTATTAAATTACATTTTTAATTTTTAAAATTATTTTTTTTATTTTTAAAATTATTTTTTTTATTTTTATTTATTAAATTATTTTTTTTATTTTTATTTATTAAATTATTTTTTTTATTTTTATTTATTAAATTACATTTTTTATTTTTAAAATTATTTTTTTTATTTTTATTTATTAAATTATTTTTTTTATTTTTATTTATTAAATTATTTTTTTTATTTTTATTTATTAAATTACATTTTTTATTTTTAAAATTATTTTTTTTATTTTTATTTATTAAATTACATTTTTTATTTTTAATATTACTTTTTTTATTTTTATTTATTAAATTATTTTTTTTATTTTTAAAATTATTTTTTTTATTTTTATTTATTAAATTATTTTTTTTATTTTTATTTATTAAATTACATTTTTTATTTTTAAAATTATTTTTTTTATTTTTAAAATTATTTTTTTTATTTTTATTTATTAAATTACATTTTTTATTTTTAAAATTATTTTTTTTATTTTTAAAATTATTTTTTTTATTTTTATTTATTAAATTATTTTTTTTATTTTTATTTATTAAATTATTTTTTTTATTTTTATTTATTAAATTACATTTTTTATTTTTAAAATTATTTTTTTTATTTTTATTTATTAAATTACATTTTTTATTTTTAATATTACTTTTTTTATTTTTATTTATTAAATTATTTTTTTTATTTTTAAAATTATTTTTTTTATTTTTATTTATTAAATTATTTTTTTTATTTTTATTTATTAAATTACATTTTTTATTTTTAAAATTATTTTTTTTATTTTTAAAATTATTTTTTTTATTTTTATTTATTAAATTATTTTTTTTATTTTTATTTATTAAATTATTTTTTTTATTTTTATTTATTAAATTACATTTTTTATTTTTAAAATTATTTTTTTTATTTTTATTTATTAAATTACATTTTTTATTTTTAAAATTACTTTTTTTATTTTTATTTATTAAATTACATTTTTTATTTTTAAAATTATTTTTTTTATTTTTATTTATTAAATTATTTTTTTTATTTTTAAAATTATTTTTTTTATTTTTATTTATTAAATTACATTTTTTATTTTTAAAATTATTTTTTTTATTTTTATTTATTAAATTATTTTTTTTATTTTTAAAATTATTTTTTTTATTTTTATTTATTAAATTACATTTTTTATTTTTAAAATTATTTTTTTTATTTTTATTTATTAAATTATTTTTTTTATTTTTAAAATTATTTTTTTTATTTTTATTTATTAAATTACATTTTTTATTTTTAAAATTATTTTTTTTATTTTTAAAATTATTTTTTTTATTTTTATTTATTAAATTATATTTTTTATTTTTAAAATTATTTTTTTTATTTTTATTTATTAAATTACATTTTTTATTTTTAAAATTATTTTTTTTATTTTTAAAATTATTTTTTTTATTTTTATTTATTAAATTACATTTTTTATTTTTAAAATTACTTTTTTTATTTTTATTTATTAAATTACATTTTTTATTTTTAAAATTACTTTTTTTATTTTTAAAATTATTTTTTTTATTTTTATTTATTAAATTACATTTTTTATTTTTAAAATTATTTTTTTTATTTTTATTTATTAAATTACATTTTTTATTTTTAAAATTACTTTTTTTATTTTTATTTATTAAATTACATTTTTTATTTTTAAAATTATTTTTTTTATTTTTATTTATTAAATTATTTTTTTTATTTTTAAAATTATTTTTTTTATTTTTATTTATTAAATTACATTTTTTATTTTTAAAATTATTTTTTTTATTTTTAAAATTATTTTTTTTATTTTTATTTATTAAATTATTTTTTTTATTTTTATTTATTAAATTATTTTTTTTATTTTTATTTATTAAATTACATTTTTTATTTTTAAAATTATTTTTTTTATTTTTATTTATTAAATTACATTTTTTATTTTTAATATTACTTTTTTTATTTTTATTTATTAAATTATTTTTTTTATTTTTAAAATTATTTTTTTTATTTTTATTTATTAAATTATTTTTTTTATTTTTATTTATTAAATTACATTTTTTATTTTTAAAATTATTTTTTTTATTTTTAAAATTATTTTTTTTATTTTTATTTATTAAATTACATTTTTTATTTTTAAAATTATTTTTTTTATTTTTAAAATTATTTTTTTTATTTTTATTTATTAAATTATTTTTTTTATTTTTATTTATTAAATTATTTTTTTTATTTTTATTTATTAAATTACATTTTTTATTTTTAAAATTATTTTTTTTATTTTTATTTATTAAATTATTTTTTTTATTTTTATTTATTAAATTATTTTTTTTATTTTTATTTATTAAATTACATTTTTTATTTTTAAAATTATTTTTTTTATTTTTATTTATTAAATTACATTTTTTATTTTTAATATTACTTTTTTTATTTTTATTTATTAAATTATTTTTTTTATTTTTAAAATTATTTTTTTTATTTTTATTTATTAAATTATTTTTTTTATTTTTATTTATTAAATTACATTTTTTATTTTTAAAATTATTTTTTTTATTTTTATTTATTAAATTATTTTTTTTATTTTTATTTATTAAATTACATTTTTTATTTTTAAAATTATTTTTTTTATTTTTAAAATTATTTTTTTTATTTTTATTTATTAAATTATTTTTTTTATTTTTATTTATTAAATTATTTTTTTTATTTTTATTTATTAAATTACATTTTTTATTTTTAAAATTATTTTTTTTATTTTTATTTATTAAATTACATTTTTTATTTTTAAAATTATTTTTTTTATTTTTATTTATTAAATTATTTTTTTTATTTTTATTTATTAAATTACATTTTTTATTTTTAAAATTATTTTTTTTATTTTTATTTATTAAATTATTTTTTTTATTTTTATTTATTAAATTACATTTTTTATTTTTAAAATTATTTTTTTTATTTTTATTTATTAAATTACATTTTTTATTTTTAAAATTATTTTTTTTATTTTTATTTATTAAATTATTTTTTTTATTTTTAAAATTATTTTTTTTATTTTTATTTATTAAATTATTTTTTTTATTTTTATTTATTAAATTATTTTTTTTATTTTTATTTATTAAATTACATTTTTTATTTTTAAAATTATTTTTTTTATTTTTAAAATTATTTTTTTTATTTTTATTTATTAAATTATTTTTTTTATTTTTATTTATTAAATTATTTTTTTTATTTTTATTTATTAAATTACATTTTTTATTTTTAAAATTATTTTTTTTATTTTTAAAATTATTTTTTTTATTTTTATTTATTAAATTACATTTTTTATTTTTAAAATTATTTTTTTTATTTTTAAAATTATTTTTTTTATTTTTATTTATTAAATTATTTTTTTTATTTTTATTTATTAAATTATTTTTTTTATTTTTATTTATTAAATTACATTTTTTATTTTTAAAATTATTTTTTTTATTTTTATTTATTAAATTATTTTTTTTATTTTTATTTATTAAATTACATTTTTTATTTTTAAAATTATTTTTTTTATTTTTATTTATTAAATTACATTTTTTATTTTTAAAATTATTTTTTTTATTTTTATTTATTAAATTATTTTTTTTATTTTTATTTATTAAATTACATTTTTTATTTTTAAAATTATTTTTTTTATTTTTATTTATTAAATTACATTTTTTATTTTTAAAATTATTTTTTTTATTTTTAAAATTATTTTTTTTATTTTTATTTATTAAATTATTTTTTTTATTTTTAAAATTATTTTTTTTATTTTTATTTATTAAATTATTTTTTTTATTTTTATTTATTAAATTATTTTTTTTATTTTTATTTATTAAATTACATTTTTTATTTTTAAAATTATTTTTTTTATTTTTATTTATTAAATTATTTTTTTTATTTTTATTTATTAAATTACATTTTTTATTTTTAAAATTATTTTTTTTATTTTTATTTATTAAATTACATTTTTTATTTTTAAAATTATTTTTTTTATTTTTATTTATTAAATTATTTTTTTTATTTTTAAAATTATTTTTTTTATTTTTATTTATTAAATTATTTTTTTTATTTTTATTTATTAAATTATTTTTTTTATTTTTATTTATTAAATTACATTTTTTATTTTTAAAATTATTTTTTTTATTTTTAAAATTATTTTTTTTATTTTTATTTATTAAATTATTTTTTTTATTTTTATTTATTAAATTATTTTTTTTATTTTTATTTATTAAATTACATTTTTTATTTTTAAAATTATTTTTTTTATTTTTAAAATTATTTTTTTTATTTTTATTTATTAAATTACATTTTTTATTTTTAAAATTATTTTTTTTATTTTTAAAATTATTTTTTTTATTTTTATTTATTAAATTATTTTTTTTATTTTTATTTATTAAATTATTTTTTTTATTTTTATTTATTAAATTACATTTTTTATTTTTAAAATTATTTTTTTTATTTTTATTTATTAAATTATTTTTTTTATTTTTATTTATTAAATTACATTTTTTATTTTTAAAATTATTTTTTTTATTTTTAAAATTATTTTTTTTATTTTTATTTATTAAATTATTTTTTTTATTTTTATTTATTAAATTATTTTTTTTATTTTTATTTATTAAATTACATTTTTTATTTTTAAAATTATTTTTTTTATTTTTAAAATTATTTTTTTTATTTTTATTTATTAAATTATTTTTTTTATTTTTAAAATTATTTTTTTTATTTTTATTTATTAAATTACATTTTTTATTTTTAAAATTATTTTTTTTATTTTTATTTATTAAATTATTTTTTTTATTTTTAAAATTATTTTTTTTATTTTTATTTATTAAATTACATTTTTTATTTTTAAAATTATTTTTTTTATTTTTAAAATTATTTTTTTTATTTTTATTTATTAAATTATATTTTTTATTTTTAAAATTATTTTTTTTATTTTTATTTATTAAATTACATTTTTTATTTTTAAAATTATTTTTTTTATTTTTAAAATTATTTTTTTTATTTTTATTTATTAAATTACATTTTTTATTTTTAAAATTACTTTTTTTTATTTTTATTTATTAAATTACATTTTTTATTTTTAAAATTACTTTTTTTATTTTTAAAATTATTTTTTTTATTTTTATTTATTAAATTACATTTTTTATTTTTAAAATTATTTTTTTTATTTTTATTTATTAAATTATTTTTTTTATTTTTAAAATTATTTTTTTTATTTTTATTTATTAAATTACATTTTTTATTTTTAAAATTATTTTTTTTATTTTTATTTATTAAATTATTTTTTTTATTTTTATTTATTAAATTACATTTTTTATTTTTAAAATTATTTTTTTTATTTTTATTTATTAAATTACATTTTTTATTTTTAAAATTACTTTTTTTATTTTTATTTATTAAATTACATTTTTTATTTTTAAAATTATTTTTTTTATTTTTATTTATTAAATTATTTTTTTTATTTTTAAAATTATTTTTTTTATTTTTATTTATTAAATTACATTTTTTATTTTTAAAATTATTTTTTTTATTTTTAAAATTATTTTTTTTATTTTTATTTATTAAATTATTTTTTTTATTTTTATTTATTAAATTATTTTTTTTATTTTTATTTATTAAATTACATTTTTTATTTTTAAAATTATTTTTTTTTATTTTTATTTATTAAATTACATTTTTTATTTTTAATATTACTTTTTTTATTTTTATTTATTAAATTATTTTTTTTATTTTTAAAATTATTTTTTTTATTTTTATTTATTAAATTATTTTTTTTATTTTTATTTATTAAATTACATTTTTTATTTTTAAAATTATTTTTTTTATTTTTAAAATTATTTTTTTTATTTTTATTTATTAAATTACATTTTTTATTTTTAAAATTATTTTTTTTATTTTTAAAATTATTTTTTTTATTTTTATTTATTAAATTATTTTTTTTATTTTTATTTATTAAATTATTTTTTTTATTTTTATTTATTAAATTACATTTTTTATTTTTAAAATTATTTTTTTTATTTTTATTTATTAAATTATTTTTTTTATTTTTATTTATTAAATTACATTTTTTATTTTTAAAATTATTTTTTTTATTTTTATTTATTAAATTACATTTTTTATTTTTAAAATTATTTTTTTTATTTTTATTTATTAAATTATTTTTTTTATTTTTATTTATTAAATTACATTTTTTATTTTTAAAATTATTTTTTTTATTTTTATTTATTAAATTACATTTTTTATTTTTAAAATTATTTTTTTTATTTTTATTTATTAAATTATTTTTTTTATTTTTATTTATTAAATTACATTTTTTATTTTTAAAATTATTTTTTTTATTTTTATTTATTAAATTACATTTTTTATTTTTAAAATTATTTTTTTTATTTTTAAAATTATTTTTTTTATTTTTATTTATTAAATTATTTTTTTTATTTTTAAAATTATTTTTTTTATTTTTAAAATTATTTTTTTTATTTTTATTTATTAAATTACATTTTTTATTTTTAAAATTATTTTTTTTATTTTTAAAATTATTTTTTTTATTTTTATTTATTAAATTATTTTTTTTATTTTTATTTATTAAATTATTTTTTTTATTTTTATTTATTAAATTACATTTTTTATTTTTAAAATTATTTTTTTTTATTTTTAAAATTATTTTTTTTATTTTTATTTATTAAATTACATTTTTTATTTTTAAAATTATTTTTTTTATTTTTATTTATTAAATTACATTTTTTATTTTTAAAATTATTTTTTTTATTTTTAAAAATTATTTTTTTTATTTTTATTTATTAAATTACATTTTTTATTTTTAAAATTATTTTTTTTATTTTTAAAATTATTTTTTTTATTTTTATTTATTAAATTATTTTTTTTATTTTTATTTATTAAATTATTTTTTTTATTTTTATTTATTAAATTACATTTTTTATTTTTAAAATTATTTTTTTTATTTTTAAAATTATTTTTTTTATTTTTATTTATTAAATTATTTTTTTTATTTTTATTTATTAAATTATTTTTTTTATTTTTATTTATTAAATTACATTTTTTATTTTTAAAATTATTTTTTTTATTTTTAAAATTATTTTTTTTATTTTTATTTATTAAATTATTTTTTTTATTTTTAAAATTATTTTTTTTATTTTTATTTATTAAATTACATTTTTTATTTTTAAAATTATTTTTTTTATTTTTATTTATTAAATTATTTTTTTTATTTTTAAAATTATTTTTTTTATTTTTATTTATTAAATTACATTTTTTATTTTTAAAATTATTTTTTTTATTTTTATTTATTAAATTATTTTTTTTATTTTTAAAATTATTTTTTTTATTTTTATTTATTAAATTACATTTTTTATTTTTAAAATTATTTTTTTTATTTTTAAAATTATTTTTTTTATTTTTATTTATTAAATTATATTTTTTATTTTTAAAATTATTTTTTTTATTTTTATTTATTAAATTACATTTTTTATTTTTAAAATTATTTTTTTTATTTTTAAAATTATTTTTTTTATTTTTATTTATTAAATTACATTTTTTATTTTTAAAATTACTTTTTTTATTTTTATTTATTAAATTACATTTTTTATTTTTAAAATTACTTTTTTTATTTTTAAAATTATTTTTTTTATTTTTATTTATTAAATTACATTTTTTATTTTTAAAATTATTTTTTTTATTTTTATTTATTAAATTATTTTTTTTATTTTTAAAATTATTTTTTTTATTTTTATTTATTAAATTACATTTTTTATTTTTAAAATTATTTTTTTTATTTTTATTTATTAAATTATTTTTTTTATTTTTATTTATTAAATTACATTTTTTATTTTTAAAATTATTTTTTTTATTTTTATTTATTAAATTACATTTTTTATTTTTAAAATTACTTTTTTTATTTTTATTTATTAAATTACATTTTTTATTTTTAAAATTATTTTTTTTATTTTTATTTATTAAATTATTTTTTTTATTTTTAAAATTATTTTTTTTATTTTTATTTATTAAATTACATTTTTTATTTTTAAAATTATTTTTTTTATTTTTAAAATTATTTTTTTTATTTTTATTTATTAAATTATTTTTTTTATTTTTATTTATTAAATTATTTTTTTTATTTTTATTTATTAAATTACATTTTTTATTTTTAAAATTATTTTTTTTATTTTTATTTATTAAATTACATTTTTTATTTTTAATATTACTTTTTTTATTTTTATTTATTAAATTATTTTTTTTATTTTTAAAATTATTTTTTTTATTTTTATTTATTAAATTATTTTTTTTATTTTTATTTATTAAATTACATTTTTTATTTTTAAAATTATTTTTTTTATTTTTAAAATTATTTTTTTTATTTTTATTTATTAAATTACATTTTTTATTTTTAAAATTATTTTTTTTATTTTTAAAATTATTTTTTTTATTTTTATTTATTAAATTATTTTTTTTATTTTTATTTATTAAATTATTTTTTTTATTTTTATTTATTAAATTACATTTTTTATTTTTAAAATTATTTTTTTTATTTTTATTTATTAAATTATTTTTTTTATTTTTATTTATTAAATTACATTTTTTATTTTTAAAATTATTTTTTTTATTTTTATTTATTAAATTACATTTTTTATTTTTAAAATTATTTTTTTTATTTTTATTTATTATAATTATTTTTTTTATTTTTATTATTAAATTACATTTTTTATTTTTAAAATTATTTTTTTTATTTTTATTTATTAAATTACATTTTTTATTTTTAAAATTATTTTTTTTATTTTTAAAATTATTTTTTTTATTTTTATTTATTAAATTATTTTTTTTATTTTTAAAATTATTTTTTTTATTTTTATTTATTAAATTATTTTTTTTATTTTTATTTATTAAATTATTTTTTTTATTTTTATTTATTAAATTACATTTTTTATTTTTAAAATTATTTTTTTTATTTTTATTTATTAAATTATTTTTTTTATTTTTATTTATTAAATTACATTTTTTATTTTTAAAATTATTTTTTTTATTTTTATTTATTAAATTACATTTTTTATTTTTAAAATTATTTTTTTTATTTTTATTTATTAAATTATTTTTTTATTTTTAAAATTATTTTTTTTATTTTTATTTATTAAATTATTTTTTTTATTTTTAAAATTATTTTTTTTATTTTTAAAATTATTTTTTTTATTTTTATTTATTAAATTATTTTTTTTTATTTTTATTTATTAAATTATTTTTTTTATTTTTATTTATTAAATTACATTTTTTATTTTTAAAATTATTTTTTTTATTTTTAAAATTATTTTTTTTATTTTTATTTATTAAATTATTTTTTTTATTTTTAAAATTATTTTTTTTATTTTTATTTATTAAATTACATTTTTTATTTTTAAAATTATTTTTTTTATTTTTAAAATTATTTTTTTTATTTTTATTTATTAAATTATTTTTTTTATTTTTATTTATTAAATTATTTTTTTTATTTTTATTTATTAAATTATTTTTTTTATTTTTATTTATTAAATTACATTTTTTATTTTTAAAATTATTTTTTTTATTTTTAAAATTATTTTTTTTATTTTTATTTATTAAATTATTTTTTTTATTTTTATTTATTAAATTATTTTTTTTATTTTTATTTATTAAATTACATTTTTTATTTTTAAAATTATTTTTTTTATTTTTATTTATTAAATTATTTTTTTTATTTTTATTTATTAAATTACATTTTTTATTTTTAAAATTATTTTTTTTATTTTTAAAATTATTTTTTTTATTTTTATTTATTAAATTATTTTTTTTATTTTTATTTATTAAATTATTTTTTTTATTTTTATTTATTAAATTACATTTTTTATTTTTAAAATTATTTTTTTTATTTTTATTTATTAAATTATTTTTTTTATTTTTATTTATTAAATTACATTTTTTATTTTTAAAATTATTTTTTTTATTTTTATTTATTAAATTACATTTTTTATTTTTAAAATTATTTTTTTTATTTTTATTTATTAAATTATTTTTTTTATTTTTATTTATTAAATTACATTTTTTATTTTTAAAATTATTTTTTTTATTTTTATTTATTAAATTACATTTTTTATTTTTAATATTACTTTTTTTATTTTTATTTATTAAATTACATTTTTTATTTTTAAAATTATTTTTTTTATTTTTATTTATTAAATTATTTTTTTTATTTTTAAAATTATTTTTTTTATTTTTATTTATTAAATTACATTTTTTATTTTTAAAATTATTTTTTTTATTTTTAAAATTATTTTTTTTATTTTTATTTATTAAATTATTTTTTTTATTTTTATTTATTAAATTATTTTTTTTATTTTTATTTATTAAATTACATTTTTTATTTTTAAAATTATTTTTTTTATTTTTATTTATTAAATTACATTTTTTATTTTTAATATTACTTTTTTTATTTTTATTTATTAAATTATTTTTTTTATTTTTAAAATTATTTTTTTTATTTTTATTTATTAAATTATTTTTTTTATTTTTATTTATTAAATTACATTTTTTATTTTTAAAATTATTTTTTTTATTTTTAAAATTATTTTTTTTATTTTTATTTATTAAATTACATTTTTTATTTTTAAAATTATTTTTTTTATTTTTAAAATTATTTTTTTTATTTTTATTTATTAAATTATTTTTTTTATTTTTATTTATTAAATTATTTTTTTTATTTTTATTTATTAAATTACATTTTTTATTTTTAAAATTATTTTTTTTATTTTTATTTATTAAATTATTTTTTTTATTTTTATTTATTAAATTACATTTTTTATTTTTAAAATTATTTTTTTTATTTTTATTTATTAAATTACATTTTTTATTTTTAAAATTACTTTTTTTATTTTTATTTATTAAATTATTTTTTTTATTTTTATTTATTAAATTACATTTTTTATTTTTAAAATTATTTTTTTTATTTTTATTTATTAAATTACATTTTTTATTTTTAAAATTACTTTTTTTTATTTTTATTTATTAAATTACATTTTTTATTTTTAAAATTATTTTTTTTATTTTTATTTATTAAATTATTTTTTTTATTTTTAAAATTATTTTTTTTATTTTTATTTATTAAATTACATTTTTTATTTTTAAAATTATTTTTTTTATTTTTAAAATTATTTTTTTTATTTTTAAAATTATTTTTTTTATTTTTATTTATTAAATTACATTTTTTATTTTTAAAATTATTTTTTTTATTTTTAAAATTATTTTTTTTATTTTTATTTATTAAATTATTTTTTTTATTTTTATTTATTAAATTATTTTTTTTATTTTTATTTATTAAATTACATTTTTTATTTTTAAAATTATTTTTTTTATTTTTATTTATTAAATTATTTTTTTTATTTTTATTTATTAAATTACATTTTTTATTTTTAAAATTATTTTTTTTATTTTTATTTATTAAATTACATTTTTTATTTTTAAAATTACTTTTTTTATTTTTATTTATTAAATTATTTTTTTTATTTTTATTTATTAAATTACATTTTTTATTTTTAAAATTATTTTTTTTATTTTTATTTATTAAATTACATTTTTTATTTTTAAAATTACTTTTTTTATTTTTATTTATTAAATTACATTTTTTATTTTTAAAATTATTTTTTTTATTTTTATTTATTAAATTATTTTTTTTATTTTTAAAATTATTTTTTTTATTTTTATTTATTAAATTACATTTTTTATTTTTAAAATTATTTTTTTTATTTTTAAAATTATTTTTTTTATTTTTAAAATTATTTTTTTTATTTTTATTTATTAAATTACATTTTTTATTTTTAAAATTATTTTTTTTATTTTTAAAATTATTTTTTTTATTTTTATTTATTAAATTATTTTTTTTATTTTTATTTATTAAATTATTTTTTTTATTTTTATTTATTAAATTACATTTTTTATTTTTAAAATTATTTTTTTTATTTTTATTTATTAAATTATTTTTTTTATTTTTATTTATTAAATTACATTTTTTATTTTTAAAATTATTTTTTTTATTTTTATTTATTAAATTACATTTTTTATTTTTAAAATTACTTTTTTTATTTTTATTTATTAAATTACATTTTTTATTTTTAAAATTATTTTTTTTATTTTTATTTATTAAATTATTTTTTTTATTTTTAAAATTATTTTTTTTATTTTTATTTATTAAATTACATTTTTTATTTTTAAAATTATTTTTTTTATTTTTAAAATTATTTTTTTTATTTTTATTTATTAAATTACATTTTTTATTTTTAAAATTACTTTTTTTATTTTTATTTATTAAATTACATTTTTTATTTTTAAAATTATTTTTTTTATTTTTAAAATTATTTTTTTTATTTTTATTTATTAAATTACATTTTTTATTTTTAAAATTATTTTTTTTATTTTTATTTATTAAATTACATTTTTTATTTTTAAAATTACTTTTTTTATTTTTAAAATTACTTTTTTTATTTTTATTTATTAAATTATTTTTTTTATTTTTATTTATTAAATTACATTTTTTATTTTTAAAATTATTTTTTTTTATTTTTATTTATTAAATTACATTTTTTATTTTTAAAATTATTTTTTTTATTTTTATTTATTAAATTATTTTTTTTATTTTTAAAATTATTTTTTTTATTTTTATTTATTAAATTACATTTTTTATTTTTAAAATTACTTTTTTTATTTTTAAAATTACTTTTTTTATTTTTATTTATTAAATTATTTTTTTTATTTTTATTTATTAAATTACATTTTTTATTTTTAAAATTATTTTTTTTATTTTTATTTATTAAATTACATTTTTTATTTTTAAAATTATTTTTTTTATTTTTATTTATTAAATTACATTTTTTATTTTTAAAATTATTTTTTTTATTTTTAAAATTATTTTTTTTATTTTTATTTATTAAATTATTTTTTTTATTTTTAAAATTATTTTTTTTATTTTTAAAATTATTTTTTTTATTTTTAAAATTATTTTTTTTATTTTTATTTATTAAATTACATTTTTTATTTTTAAAATTATTTTTTTTATTTTTAAAATTATTTTTTTTATTTTTATTTATTAAATTATTTTTTTTATTTTTATTTATTAAATTATTTTTTTTATTTTTATTTATTAAATTACATTTTTTATTTTTAAAATTATTTTTTTTATTTTTATTTATTAAATTATTTTTTTTATTTTTATTTATTAAATTACATTTTTTATTTTTAAAATTATTTTTTTTATTTTTATTTATTAAATTACATTTTTTATTTTTAAAATTACTTTTTTTATTTTTATTTATTAAATTATTTTTTTTATTTTTATTTATTAAATTACATTTTTTATTTTTAAAATTATTTTTTTTATTTTTATTTATTAAATTACATTTTTTATTTTTAAAATTACTTTTTTTATTTTTATTTATTAAATTACATTTTTTATTTTTAAAATTATTTTTTTTATTTTTATTTATTAAATTATTTTTTTTATTTTTAAAATTATTTTTTTTATTTTTATTTATTAAATTACATTTTTTATTTTTAAAATTATTTTTTTTATTTTTAAAATTATTTTTTTTATTTTTAAAATTATTTTTTTTATTTTTATTTATTAAATTACATTTTTTATTTTTAAAATTATTTTTTTTATTTTTAAAATTATTTTTTTTATTTTTATTTATTAAATTATTTTTTTTATTTTTATTTATTAAATTATTTTTTTTATTTTTATTTATTAAATTACATTTTTTATTTTTAAAATTATTTTTTTTATTTTTATTTATTAAATTATTTTTTTTATTTTTATTTATTAAATTACATTTTTTATTTTTAAAATTATTTTTTTTATTTTTATTTATTAAATTACATTTTTTATTTTTAAAATTACTTTTTTTATTTTTATTTATTAAATTACATTTTTTATTTTTAAAATTATTTTTTTTATTTTTATTTATTAAATTATTTTTTTTATTTTTAAAATTATTTTTTTTATTTTTATTTATTAAATTACATTTTTTATTTTTAAAATTATTTTTTTTATTTTTAAAATTATTTTTTTTATTTTTATTTATTAAATTATTTTTTTTATTTTTATTTATTAAATTACATTTTTTATTTTTAAAATTATTTTTTTTATTTTTATTTATTAAATTACATTTTTTATTTTTAATATTACTTTTTTTATTTTTATTTATTAAATTACATTTTTTATTTTTAAAATTATTTTTTTTATTTTTATTTATTAAATTACATTTTTTATTTTTAAAATTATTTTTTTTATTTTTATTTATTAAATTACATTTTTTATTTTTAAAATTATTTTTTTTATTTTTATTTATTAAATTATTTTTTTTATTTTTATTTATTAAATTACATTTTTTATTTTTAAAATTATTTTTTTTATTTTTATTTATTAAATTATTTTTTTTATTTTTATTTATTAAATTATTTTTTTTATTTTTATTTATTAAATTACATTTTTTATTTTTAAAATTATTTTTTTTATTTTTATTTATTAAATTATTTTTTTTATTTTTATTTATTAAATTACATTTTTTATTTTTAAAATTATTTTTTTTATTTTTATTTATTAAATTACATTTTTTATTTTTAAAATTACTTTTTTTATTTTTATTTATTAAATTACATTTTTTATTTTTAAAATTATTTTTTTTATTTTTATTTATTAAATTATTTTTTTTATTTTTAAAATTATTTTTTTTATTTTTATTTATTAAATTACATTTTTTATTTTTAAAATTACATTTTTTATTTTTAAAATTATTTTTTTTATTTTTATTTATTAAATTACATTTTTTATTTTTAAAATTATTTTTTTTATTTTTATTTATTAAATTATTTTTTTTATTTTTATTTATTAAATTACATTTTTTATTTTTAAAATTATTTTTTTTATTTTTATTTATTAAATTATTTTTTTTATTTTTATTTATTAAATTATTTTTTTTATTTTTATTTATTAAATTACATTTTTTATTTTTAAAATTATTTTTTTTATTTTTATTTATTAAATTATTTTTTTTATTTTTATTTATTAAATTACATTTTTTATTTTTAAAATTATTTTTTTTATTTTTATTTATTAAATTACATTTTTTATTTTTAAAATTACTTTTTTTATTTTTATTTATTAAATTACATTTTTTATTTTTAAAATTATTTTTTTTATTTTTATTTATTAAATTATTTTTTTTATTTTTAAAATTATTTTTTTTATTTTTATTTATTAAATTACATTTTTTATTTTTAAAATTATTTTTTTTATTTTTAAAATTATTTTTTTTATTTTTATTTATTAAATTACATTTTTTATTTTTAAAATTATTTTTTTTATTTTTAAAATTATTTTTTTTATTTTTATTTATTAAATTATTTTTTTTATTTTTATTTATTAAATTATTTTTTTTATTTTTATTTATTAAATTACATTTTTTATTTTTAAAATTATTTTTTTTATTTTTATTTATTAAATTATTTTTTTTATTTTTATTTATTAAATTACATTTTTTATTTTTAAAATTATTTTTTTTATTTTTATTTATTAAATTACATTTTTTATTTTTAAAATTACTTTTTTTATTTTTATTTATTAAATTATTTTTTTTATTTTTATTTATTAAATTACATTTTTTATTTTTAAAATTATTTTTTTTATTTTTATTTATTAAATTACATTTTTTATTTTTAAAATTACTTTTTTTATTTTTATTTATTAAATTACATTTTTTATTTTTAAAATTATTTTTTTTATTTTTATTTATTAAATTATTTTTTTTATTTTTAAAATTATTTTTTTTATTTTTATTTATTAAATTACATTTTTTATTTTTAAAATTATTTTTTTTATTTTTAAAATTATTTTTTTTATTTTTAAAATTATTTTTTTTATTTTTATTTATTAAATTACATTTTTTATTTTTAAAATTATTTTTTTTATTTTTAAAATTATTTTTTTTATTTTTATTTATTAAATTATTTTTTTTATTTTTATTTATTAAATTATTTTTTTTATTTTTATTTATTAAATTACATTTTTTATTTTTAAAATTATTTTTTTTATTTTTATTTATTAAATTATTTTTTTTATTTTTATTTATTAAATTACATTTTTTATTTTTAAAATTATTTTTTTTATTTTTATTTATTAAATTACATTTTTTATTTTTAAAATTACTTTTTTTATTTTTATTTATTAAATTACATTTTTTATTTTTAAAATTATTTTTTTAATTTTTATTTATTAAATTATTTTTTTTATTTTTAAAATTATTTTTTTTATTTTTATTTATTAAATTACATTTTTTATTTTTAAAATTATTTTTTTTATTTTTAAAATTATTTTTTTTATTTTTATTTATTAAATTACATTTTTTATTTTTAAAATTATTTTTTTTATTTATTAAATTATTTTTTTTATTTTTATTTATTAAATTACATTTTTTATTTTTAAAATTATTTTTTTTATTTTTATTTATTAAATTATTTTTTTTATTTTTATTTATTAAATTATTTTTTTTATTTTTATTTATTAAATTACATTTTTTATTTTTAAAATTATTTTTTTTATTTTTATTTATTAAATTACATTTTTTATTTTTAAAATTACTTTTTTTATTTTTATTTATTAAATTACATTTTTTATTTTTAAAATTATTTTTTTTATTTTTATTTATTAAATTATTTTTTTTATTTTTAAAATTATTTTTTTTATTTTTATTTATTAAATTACATTTTTTATTTTTAAAATTATTTTTTTTATTTTTAAAATTATTTTTTTTATTTTTATTTATTAAATTACATTTTTTATTTTTAAAATTATTTTTTTTATTTTTAAAATTATTTTTTTTATTTTTATTTATTAAATTATTTTTTTTATTTTTATTTATTAAATTATTTTTTTTATTTTTATTTATTAAATTACATTTTTTATTTTTAAAATTATTTTTTTTATTTTTATTTATTAAATTATTTTTTTTATTTTTATTTATTAAATTACATTTTTTATTTTTAAAATTATTTTTTTTATTTTTATTTATTAAATTATTTTTTTTATTTTTAAAATTATTTTTTTTATTTTTATTTATTAAATTACATTTTTTATTTTTAAAATTATTTTTTTTATTTTTAAAATTATTTTTTTTATTTTTATTTATTAAATTACATTTTTTATTTTTAAAATTATTTTTTTTATTTATTAAATTATTTTTTTTATTTTTATTTATTAAATTACATTTTTTATTTTTAAAATTATTTTTTTTATTTTTATTTATTAAATTATTTTTTTTATTTTTATTTATTAAATTATTTTTTTTATTTTTATTTATTAAATTACATTTTTTATTTTTAAAATTATTTTTTTTATTTTTATTTATTAAATTACATTTTTTATTTTTAAAATTACTTTTTTTATTTTTATTTATTAAATTACATTTTTTATTTTTAAAATTATTTTTTTTATTTTTATTTATTAAATTATTTTTTTTATTTTTAAAATTATTTTTTTTATTTTTATTTATTAAATTACATTTTTTATTTTTAAAATTACATTTTTTATTTTTAAAATTACTTTTTTTATTTTTATTTATTAAATTACATTTTTTATTTTTAAAATTATTTTTTTTATTTTTAAAATTATATTTTTTATTTTTAAAATTACTTTTTTTATTTTTATTTATTAAATTACATTTTTTAATTTTAAAATTATATTTTTTATTTTTAAAATTATATTTTTTATTTTTAAAATTACATTTTTATTTATTAAATTACATTTTTTATTTTTATTTATTAAATTACATTTTTTATTTTTAAAATTACATTTTTTATTTTTAAAATTACTTTTTTTATTTTTATTTATTAAATTACATTTTTTATTTTTAAAATTATTTTTTTTATTTTTATTTATTAAATTACATTTTTTATTTTTAAAATTATTTTTTTTATTTTTAATATTACTTTTTTTATTTTTATTTATTAAATTACATTTTTTATTTTTAAAATTATATTTTTTATTTTTAAAATTACATTTTTATTTATTAAATTACATTTTTTATTTTTATTTATTAAATTACATTTTTTATTTTTAAAATTATATTTTTTATTTTTAAAATTACTTTTTTTATTTTTATTTATTAAATTACATTTTTTATTTTTAAAATTACATTTTTTATTTTTAAAATTACTTTTTTTATTTTTATTTATTAAATTACATTTTTTATTTTTAAAATTATTTTTTTTATTTTTAATATTACTTTTTTTATTTTTATTTATTAAATTACATTTTTTATTTTTAAAATTATATTTTTTATTTTTAAAATTACATTTTTATTTATTAAATTACATTTTTTATTTTTAAAATTACATTTTTTATTTTTAAAATTACTTTTTTTATTTTTAAAATTACTTTTTTTATTTTTATTTATTAAATTATATTTTTTATTTTTAAAATTACTTTTTTTATTTTTATTTATTAAATTACATTTTTTATTTTTAAAATTATTTTTTTTATTTTTAATATTACTTTTTTTATTTTTATTTATTAAATTACATTTTTTATTTTTAAAATTATATTTTTTATTTTTAAAATTACATTTTTATTTATTAAATTACATTTTTTATTTTTATTTATTAAATTACATTTTTTATTTTTAAAATTACATTTTTTATTTTTAAAATTACTTTTTTTATTTTTATTTATTAAATTACATTTTTTATTTTTAAAATTATTTTTTTTATTTTTAAAATTATATTTTTTATTTTTAAAATTACTTTTTTTATTTTTATTTATTAAATTACATTTTTTATTTTTAAAATTATATTTTTTATTTTTAAAATTATATTTTTTATTTTTAAAATTACATTTTTATTTATTAAATTACATTTTTTATTTTTAAAATTACTTTTTTTATTTTTATTTATTAAATTACATTTTTTATTTTTAAAATTATATTTTTTATTTTTAAAATTACTTTTTTTATTTTTATTTATTAAATTACATTTTTTATTTTTAAAATTATATTTTTTATTTTTAAAATTATATTTTTTATTTTTAATATTACTTTTTTTATTTTTATTTATTAAATTACATTTTTTATTTTTAAAATTATATTTTTTATTTTTAAAATTATATTTTTTATTTTTAAAATTACTTTTTTTATTTTTATTTATTAAATTACATTTTTTATTTTTAAAATTATTTTTTTTATTTTTATTTATTAAATTACATTTTTTATTTTTAAAATTATATTTTTTATTTTTAAAATTATATTTTTTATTTTTAAAATTACATTTTTTATTTTTAATATTATATTTTTTATTTTTAATATTACTTTTTTTATTTTTATTTATTAAATTACATTTTTTATTTTTAAAATTATATTTTTTATTTTTAAAATTACTTTTTTTATTTTTATTTATTAAATTACATTTTTTATTTTTAAAATTACATTTTTTATTTTTAAAATTACTTTTTTTATTTTTATTTATTAAATTATATTTTTTATTTTTAAAATTACTTTTTTTATTTTTATTTATTAAATTACATTTTTTATTTTTAAAATTATATTTTTTATTTTTAAAATTATATTTTTTATTTTTAATATTACTTTTTTTATTTTTATTTATTAAATTACATTTTTTATTTTTAAAATTATATTTTTTATTTTTAAAATTACATTTTTATTTATTAAAAATTACTTTTTTTATTTTTATTTATTAAATTATATTTTTTATTTTTAAAATTACTTTTTTTATTTTTATTTATTAAATTACATTTTTTATTTTTAAAATTATATTTTTTATTTTTAAAATTACTTTTTTTATTTTTATTTATTAAATTACATTTTTTATTTTTAAAATTATTTTTTTTATTTTTATTTATTAAATTACATTTTTTATTTTTAAAATTATTTTTTTTATTTTTATTTATTAAATTACATTTTTTATTTTTAAAATTATATTTTTTATTTTTAAAATTACATTTTTTATTTTTAATATTATATTTTTTATTTTTAATATTACTTTTTTTATTTTTATTTATTAAATTACATTTTTTATTTTTAAAATTATTTTTTTTATTTTTATTTATTAAATTACATTTTTTATTTTTAAAATTATATTTTTTATTTTTAAAATTACTTTTTTTATTTTTATTTATTAAATTACATTTTTTATTTTTAAAATTATTTTTTTTATTTTTATTTATTAAATTACATTTTTTATTTTTAAAATTATTTTTTTTATTTTTATTTATTAAATTACATTTTTTATTTTTAAAATTATTTTTTTTATTTTTATTTATTAAATTACATTTTTTATTTTTAAAATTATATTTTTTATTTTTAAAATTATATTTTTTATTTTTAATATTACTTTTTTTATTTTTATTTATTAAATTACATTTTTTATTTTTAAAATTATATTTTTTATTTTTAAAATTACATTTTTATTTATTAAATTACATTTTTTATTTTTATTTATTAAATTACATTTTTTATTTTTAAAATTACATTTTTTATTTTTAAAATTACTTTTTTTATTTTTATTTATTAAATTACATTTTTTATTTTTAAAATTATTTTTTTTATTTTTATTTATTAAATTACATTTTTTATTTTTAAAATTATATTTTTTATTTTTAAAATTACTTTTTTTATTTTTATTTATTAAATTACATTTTTTATTTTTAAAATTACATTTTTTATTTTTAAAATTATTTTTTTTATTTTTATTTATTAAATTACATTTTTTATTTTTAAAATTATATTTTTTATTTTTAAAATTACTTTTTTTATTTTTATTTATTAAATTACATTTTTTATTTTTAAAATTACTTTTTTTATTTTTATTTATTAAATTACATTTTTTATTTTTAAAATTATTTTTTTTATTTTTAATATTACTTTTTTTATTTTTATTTATTAAATTACATTTTTTATTTTTAAAATTATTTTTTTTATTTTTATTTATTAAATTACATTTTTTATTTTTATTTATTAAATTACATTTTTTATTTTTAAAATTACATTTTTTATTTTTAAAATTAATTTTTTTATTTTTATTTATTAAATTACATTTTTTATTTTTAAAATTACATTTTTTATTTTTAAAATTATTTTTTTTATTTTTATTTATTAAATTACATTTTTTATTTTTAAAATTACATTTTTTATTTTTAATATTATATTTTTTATTTTTAATATTACTTTTTTTATTTTTATTTATTAAATTACATTTTTTATTTTTAAAATTATTTTTTTTATTTTTATTTATTAAATTACATTTTTTATTTTTAAAATTATATTTTTTATTTTTAAAATTATTTTTTTTATTTTTATTTATTAAATTACATTTTTTATTTTTAAAATTATTTTTTTTATTTTTATTTATTAAATTACATTTTTTATTTTTAAAATTATATTTTTTATTTTTAAAATTATATTTTTTATTTTTAATATTACTTTTTTTATTTTTATTTATTAAATTACATTTTTTATTTTTAAAATTATATTTTTTATTTTTAAAATTACATTTTTATTTATTAAATTACATTTTTTATTTTTATTTATTAAATTACATTTTTTATTTTTAAAATTACATTTTTTATTTTTAAAATTACTTTTTTTATTTTTATTTATTAAATTACATTTTTTATTTTTAAAATTATTTTTTTTATTTTTATTTATTAAATTACATTTTTTATTTTTAAAATTATATTTTTTATTTTTAAAATTACTTTTTTTATTTTTATTTATTAAATTACATTTTTTATTTTTAAAATTACATTTTTTATTTTTAAAATTATTTTTTTTATTTTTATTTATTAAATTACATTTTTTATTTTTAAAATTATATTTTTTATTTTTAAAATTACTTTTTTTATTTTTATTTATTAAATTACATTTTTTATTTTTAAAATTACTTTTTTTATTTTTATTTATTAAATTACATTTTTTATTTTTAAAATTATATTTTTTATTTTTAATATTACTTTTTTTATTTTTATTTATTAAATTACATTTTTTATTTTTAAAATTATATTTTTTATTTTTAAAATTACATTTTTATTTATTAAATTACATTTTTTATTTTTATTTATTAAATTACATTTTTTATTTTTAAAATTACATTTTTTATTTTTAAAATTACTTTTTTTATTTTTATTTATTAAATTACATTTTTTATTTTTAAAATTATTTTTTTTATTTTTATTTATTAAATTACATTTTTTATTTTTATTTATTAAATTACATTTTTTATTTTTAAAATTACATTTTTTATTTTTAAAATTACTTTTTTTATTTTTATTTATTAAATTACATTTTTTATTTTTAAAATTATTTTTTTTATTTTTATTTATTAAATTACATTTTTTATTTTTAAAATTATATTTTTTATTTTTAAAATTATATTTTTTATTTTTAAAATTACTTTTTTTATTTTTATTTATTAAATTACATTTTTTATTTTTAAAATTATTTTTTTTATTTTTATTTATTAAATTACATTTTTTATTTTTAAAATTATTTTTTTTATTTTTATTTATTAAATTACATTTTTTATTTTTAAAATTACATTTTTTATTTTTAAAATTACTTTTTTTATTTTTATTTATTAAATTACATTTTTTATTTTTAAAATTATTTTTTTTATTTTTATTTATTAAATTACATTTTTTATTTTTAAAATTATTTTTTTTATTTTTAATATTACTTTTTTTATTTTTATTTATTAAATTACATTTTTTATTTTTAAAATTATATTTTTTATTTTTAAAATTACATTTTTATTTATTAAATTACATTTTTTATTTTTATTTATTAAATTACATTTTTTATTTTTAAAATTACATTTTTTATTTTTAAAATTACTTTTTTTATTTTTATTTATTAAATTATATTTTTTATTTTTAAAATTACTTTTTTTATTTTTATTTATTAAATTACATTTTTTATTTTTAAAATTATATTTTTTATTTTTAAAATTATATTTTTTATTTTTAATATTACTTTTTTTATTTTTATTTATTAAATTACATTTTTTATTTTTAAAATTATATTTTTTATTTTTAAAATTACATTTTTATTTATTAAATTACATTTTTTATTTTTATTTATTAAATTACATTTTTTATTTTTAAAATTACATTTTTTATTTTTAAAATTACTTTTTTTATTTTTATTTATTAAATTACATTTTTTATTTTTAAAATTATTTTTTTTATTTTTATTTATTAAATTACATTTTTTATTTTTAAAATTATTTTTTTTATTTTTATTTATTAAATTACATTTTTTATTTTTAAAATTACATTTTTTATTTTTAAAATTACTTTTTTTATTTTTATTTATTAAATTACATTTTTTATTTTTAAAATTATTTTTTTTATTTTTATTTATTAAATTACATTTTTTATTTTTAAAATTATTTTTTTTATTTTTAATATTACTTTTTTTATTTTTATTTATTAAATTACATTTTTTATTTTTAAAATTATATTTTTTATTTTTAAAATTACATTTTTATTTATTAAATTACATTTTTTATTTTTATTTATTAAATTACATTTTTTATTTTTAAAATTACATTTTTTATTTTTAAAATTACTTTTTTTATTTTTATTTATTAAATTATATTTTTTATTTTTAAAATTACTTTTTTTATTTTTATTTATTAAATTACATTTTTTATTTTTAAAATTATATTTTTTATTTTTAAAATTATATTTTTTATTTTTAATATTACTTTTTTTATTTTTATTTATTAAATTACATTTTTTATTTTTAAAATTATATTTTTTATTTTTAAAATTACATTTTTATTTATTAAATTACATTTTTTATTTTTATTTATTAAATTACATTTTTTATTTTTAAAATTACATTTTTTATTTTTAAAATTACTTTTTTTATTTTTATTTATTAAATTACATTTTTTATTTTTAAAATTATATTTTTTATTTTTAAAATTACTTTTTTTATTTTTATTTATTAAATTACATTTTTTATTTTTAAAATTACATTTTTTATTTTTATTTATTAAATTACATTTTTTATTTTTAAAATTATTTTTTTTATTTTTATTTATTAAATTACATTTTTTATTTTTAAAATTATATTTTTTATTTTTAAAATTATATTTTTTATTTTTAAAATTACATTTTTTATTTTTAATATTATATTTTTTATTTTTAATATTACTTTTTTTATTTTTATTTATTAAATTACATTTTTTATTTTTAAAATTATATTTTTTATTTTTAAAATTATATTTTTTATTTTTAAAATTATATTTTTTATTTTTAATATTACTTTTTTTATTTTTATTTATTAAATTACATTTTTTATTTTTAAAATTATATTTTTTATTTTTAAAATTACTTTTTTTATTTTTATTTATTAAATTACATTTTTTATTTTTAAAATTATTTTTTTTATTTTTATTTATTAAATTACATTTTTTATTTTTAAAATTATATTTTTTATTTTTAAAATTATATTTTTTATTTTTAAAATTACATTTTTTATTTTTAATATTATATTTTTTATTTTTAATATTACTTTTTTTATTTTTATTTATTAAATTACATTTTTTATTTTTAAAATTATATTTTTTATTTTTAAAATTACTTTTTTTATTTTTATTTATTAAATTACATTTTTTATTTTTAAAATTACATTTTTTATTTTTAAAATTACTTTTTTTATTTTTATTTATTAAATTATATTTTTTATTTTTAAAATTACTTTTTTTATTTTTATTTATTAAATTACATTTTTTATTTTTAAAATTACATTTTTTATTTTTAAAATTACTTTTTTTATTTTTATTTATTAAATTACATTTTTTATTTTTAAAATTATATTTTTTATTTTTAATATTACTTTTTTTATTTTTATTTATTAAATTACATTTTTTATTTTTAAAATTATATTTTTTATTTTTAAAATTACATTTTTATTTATTAAATTACATTTTTTATTTTTAAAATTACATTTTTTATTTTTAAAATTACTTTTTTTATTTTTATTTATTAAATTACATTTTTTATTTTTAAAATTATATTTTTTATTTTTAATATTACTTTTTTTATTTTTATTTATTAAATTACATTTTTTATTTTTAAAATTATATTTTTTATTTTTAAAATTACATTTTTATTTATTAAATTACATTTTTTATTTTTAAAATTACATTTTTTATTTTTAAAATTACTTTTTTTATTTTTATTTATTAAATTACATTTTTTATTTTTAAAATTATTTTTTTTATTTTTATTTATTAAATTACATTTTTTATTTTTAAAATTATATTTTTTATTTTTAATATTACTTTTTTTATTTTTATTTATTAAATTACATTTTTTATTTTTAAAATTATATTTTTTATTTTTAAAATTACATTTTTATTTATTAAATTACATTTTTTATTTTTATTTACTAAATTACATTTTTTATTTTTAAAATTACATTTTTTATTTTTAAAATTACTTTTTTTATTTTTATTTATTAAATTACATTTTTTATTTTTAAAATTATTTTTTTTATTTTTATTTATTAAATTACATTTTTTATTTTTAAAATTATATTTTTTATTTTTAAAATTACTTTTTTTATTTTTATTTATTAAATTACATTTTTTATTTTTAAAATTACATTTTTTATTTTTAAAATTACTTTTTTTATTTTTATTTATTAAATTACATTTTTTATTTTTAAAATTATTTTTTTTATTTTTATTTATTAAATTACATTTTTTATTTTTAAAATTATATTTTTTATTTTTAAAATTACATTTTTTATTTTTAATATTATATTTTTTATTTTTAATATTACTTTTTTTATTTTTATTTATTAAATTACATTTTTTATTTTTAAAATTATTTTTTTTATTTTTAAAATTACTTTTTTTATTTTTATTTATTAAATTACATTTTTTATTTTTAAAATTACATTTTTTATTTTTATTTATTAAATTACATTTTTTATTTTTAAAATTATTTTTTTTATTTTTATTTATTAAATTACATTTTTTATTTTTAAAATTATATTTTTTATTTTTAAAATTACTTTTTTTATTTTTATTTATTAAATTACATTTTTTATTTTTAAAATTATATTTTTTATTTTTAAAATTACATTTTTTATTTTTATTTATTAAATTACATTTTTTATTTTTAAAATTACATTTTTTATTTTTAAAATTACTTTTTTTATTTTTATTTATTAAATTACATTTTTTATTTTTAAAATTATTTTTTTTATTTTTATTTATTAAATTACATTTTTTATTTTTAAAATTATATTTTTTATTTTTAAAATTACATTTTTTATTTTTAATATTATATTTTTTATTTTTAATATTACTTTTTTTATTTTTATTTATTAAATTACATTTTTTATTTTTAAAATTATATTTTTTATTTTTAAAATTACATTTTTATTTATTAAATTACATTTTTTATTTTTAAAATTATTTTTTTTATTTTTATTTATTAAATTACATTTTTTATTTTTAAAATTATATTTTTTATTTTTAAAATTACTTTTTTTATTTTTATTTATTAAATTACATTTTTTATTTTTAAAATTACATTTTTTATTTTTATTTATTAAATTACATTTTTTATTTTTAAAATTACATTTTTTATTTTTAAAATTACTTTTTTTATTTTTATTTATTAAATTACATTTTTTATTTTTAAAATTATTTTTTTTATTTTTATTTATTAAATTACATTTTTTATTTTTAAAATTATATTTTTTATTTTTAAAATTACTTTTTTTATTTTTATTTATTAAATTACATTTTTTATTTTTAAAATTACATTTTTTATTTTTATTTATTAAATTACATTTTTTATTTTTAAAATTACATTTTTTATTTTTAAAATTACTTTTTTTATTTTTATTTATTAAATTACATTTTTTATTTTTAAAATTATTTTTTTAATTTTTATTTATTAAATTACATTTTTTATTTTTAAAATTATTTTTTCAATTTTTATTTATTAAATTACATTTTTTATTTTTAAAATTATTTTTTTTATTTTTATTTATTAAATTACATTTTTTATTTTTAAAATTATTTTTTTTATTTTTATTTATTAAATTACATTTTTTATTTTTAAAATTATTTTTTTAATTTTTATTTATTAAATTACATTTTTTATTTTTAAAATTATTTTTTTTATTTATTAAATTACATTTTTTATTTTTAAAATTATTTTTTTAATTTTTATTTATTAAATTACATTTTTTATTTTTAAAATTATTTTTTTAATTTTTATTTATTAAATTACATTTTTTATTTTTAAAATTATTTTTTTAATTTTTATTTATTAAATTACATTTTTTATTTTTAAAATTATTTTTTTTATTTTTATTTATTAAATTACATTTTTTATTTTTAAAATTATTTTTTTAATTTTTATTTATTAAATTACATTTTTTATTTTTAAAATTATTTTTTTTATTTTTATTTATTAAATTACATTTTTTATTTTTAAAATTATTTTTTTTATTTTTATTTATTAAATTACATTTTTTATTTTTAAAATTATTTTTTTAATTTTTATTTATTAAATTACATTTTTTATTTTTAAAATTATTTTTTTTATTTTTATTTATTAAATTACATTTTTTATTTTTAAAATTATTTTTTTAATTTTTATTTATTAAATTACATTTTTTATTTTTAAAATTATTTTTTTAATTTTTATTTATTAAATTACATTTTTTATTTTTAAAATTATTTTTTTAATTTTTATTTATTAAATTACATTTTTTATTTTTAAAATTATTTTTTTTATTTTTATTTATTAAATTACATTTTTTATTTTTAAAATTATTTTTTTAATTTTTATTTATTAAATTACATTTTTTATTTTTAAAATTATTTTTTCAATTTTTATTTATTAAATTACATTTTTTATTTTTAAAATTATTTTTTTAATTTTTATTTATTAAATTACATTTTTTATTTTTAAAATTATTTTTTTTATTTTTATTTATTAAATTACATTTTTTATTTTTAAAATTATTTTTTTAATTTTTATTTATTAAATTACATTTTTTATTTTTAAAATTATTTTTTCAATTTTTATTTATTAAATTACATTTTTTATTTTTAAAATTATTTTTTTTATTTTTAAAATTACATTTTTTATTTTTAAAATTATTTTTTTAATTTTTATTTATTAAATTACATTTTTTATTTTTAAAATTATTTTTTTAATTTTTATTTATTAAATTACATTTTTTATTTTTAAAATTATTTTTTTAATTTTTATTTATTAAATTACATTTTTTATTTTTAAAATTATTTTTTTTATTTTTATTTATTAAATTACATTTTTTATTTTTAAAATTATTTTTTTTATTTTTATTTATTAAATTACATTTTTTATTTTTAAAATTATTTTTTTAATTTTTATTTATTAAATTACATTTTTTATTTTTAAAATTATTTTTTTTATTTTTAAAATTACATTTTTTATTTTTAAAATTATTTTTTTAATTTTTATTTATTAAATTACATTTTTTATTTTTAAAATTATTTTTTTAATTTTTATTTATTAAATTACATTTTTTATTTTTAAAATTATTTTTTTAATTTTTATTTATTAAATTACATTTTTTATTTTTAAAATTATTTTTTTTATTTTTATTTATTAAATTACATTTTTTATTTTTAAAATTATTTTTTTAATTTTTATTTATTAAATTACATTTTTTATTTTTAAAATTATTTTTTTAATTTTTATTTATTAAATTACATTTTTTATTTTTAAAATTATTTTTTTTATTTATTAAATTACATTTTTTATTTTTAAAATTATTTTTTTAATTTTTATTTATTAAATTACATTTTTTATTTTTAAAATTATTTTTTTAATTTTTATTTATTAAATTACATTTTTTATTTTTAAAATTATTTTTTTAATTTTTATTTATTAAATTACATTTTTTATTTTTAAAATTATTTTTTTAATTTTTATTTATTAAATTACATTTTTTATTTTTAAAATTATTTTTTTAATTTTTATTTATTAAATTACATTTTTTATTTTTAAAATTATTTTTTTAATTTTTATTTATTAAATTACATTTTTTATTTTTAAAATTATTTTTTTAATTTTTATTTATTAAATTACATTTTTTATTTTTAAAATTATTTTTTTTATTTTTATTTATTAAATTACATTTTTTATTTTTAAAATTATTTTTTTAATTTTTATTTATTAAATTACATTTTTTATTTTTAAAATTATTTTTTTTATTTTTATTTATTAAATTACATTTTTTATTTTTAAAATTATTTTTTTTATTTTTATTTATTAAATTACATTTTTTATTTTTAAAATTATTTTTTTAATTTTTATTTATTAAATTACATTTTTTATTTTTAAAATTATTTTTTTAATTTTTATTTATTAAATTACATTTTTTATTTTTAAAATTATTTTTTTAATTTTTATTTATTAAATTACATTTTTTATTTTTAAAATTATTTTTTTTATTTTTAAAATTACATTTTTTATTTTTAAAATTATTTTTTTAATTTTTATTTATTAAATTACATTTTTTATTTTTAAAATTATTTTTTTAATTTTTATTTATTAAATTACATTTTTTATTTTTAAAATTATTTTTTTTATTTTTAAAATTACATTTTTTATTTTTAAAATTATTTTTTTAATTTTTATTTATTAAATTACATTTTTTATTTTTAAAATTATTTTTTTAATTTTTATTTATTAAATTACATTTTTTATTTTTAAAATTATTTTTTTAATTTTTATTTATTAAATTACATTTTTTATTTTTAAAATTATTTTTTTAATTTTTATTTATTAAATTACATTTTTTATTTTTAAAATTATTTTTTTTATTTTTAAAATTACATTTTTTATTTTTAAAATTATTTTTTTAATTTTTATTTATTAAATTACATTTTTTATTTTTAAAATTATTTTTTTAATTTTTATTTATTAAATTACATTTTTTATTTTTAAAATTATTTTTTTAATTTTTATTTATTAAATTACATTTTTTATTTTTAAAATTATTTTTTTAATTTTTATTTATTAAATTACATTTTTTATTTTTAAAATTATTTTTTTAATTTTTATTTATTAAATTACATTTTCTATTTTTAAAATTATTTTTTTTATTTTTAAAATTACATTTTTTATTTTTAAAATTATTTTTTTAATTTTTATTTATTAAATTACATTTTTTATTTTTAAAATTATTTTTTTAATTTTTATTTATTAAATTACATTTTTTATTTTTAAAATTATTTTTTTTATTTTTAAAATTACATTTTTTATTTTTAAAATTATTTTTTTAATTTTTATTTATTAAATTACATTTTTTATTTTTAAAATTATTTTTTTAATTTTTATTTATTAAATTACATTTTTTATTTTTAAAATTATTTTTTTTATTTTTAAAATTACATTTTTTATTTTTAAAATTATTTTTTTAATTTTTATTTATTAAATTACATTTTTTATTTTTAAAATTATTTTTTTAATTTTTATTTATTAAATTACATTTTTTATTTTTAAAATTATTTTTTTTATTTTTAAAATTACATTTTTTATTTTTAAAATTATTTTTTTAATTTTTATTTATTAAATTACATTTTTTATTTTTAAAATTATTTTTTTAATTTTTATTTATTAAATTACATTTTTTATTTTTAAAATTATTTTTTTAATTTTTATTTATTAAATTACATTTTTTATTTTTAAAATTATTTTTTTAATTTTTATTTATTAAATTACATTTTTTATTTTTAAAATTATTTTTTTTATTTTTATTTATTAAATTACATTTTTTATTTTTAAAATTATTTTTTTAATTTTTATTTATTAAATTACATTTTTTATTTTTAAAATTATTTTTTTTATTTTTATTTATTAAATTACATTTTTTATTTTTAAAATTATTTTTTTTATTTTTATTTATTAAATTACATTTTTTATTTTTAAAATTATTTTTTTAATTTTTATTTATTAAATTACATTTTTTATTTTTAAAATTATTTTTTTAATTTTTATTTATTAAATTACATTTTTTATTTTTAAAATTATTTTTTTAATTTTTATTTATTAAATTACATTTTTTATTTTTAAAATTATTTTTTTTATTTTTAAAATTACATTTTTTATTTTTAAAATTATTTTTTTAATTTTTATTTATTAAATTACATTTTTTATTTTTAAAATTATTTTTTTAATTTTTATTTATTAAATTACATTTTTTATTTTTAAAATTATTTTTTTTATTTTTAAAATTACATTTTTTATTTTTAAAATTATTTTTTTAATTTTTATTTATTAAATTACATTTTTTATTTTTAAAATTATTTTTTTAATTTTTATTTATTAAATTACATTTTTTATTTTTAAAATTATTTTTTTAATTTTTATTTATTAAATTACATTTTTTATTTTTAAAATTATTTTTTTAATTTTTATTTATTAAATTACATTTTTTATTTTTAAAATTATATTTTTTATTTTTAAAATTACATTTTTATTTATTAAATTACATTTTTTATTTTTATTTATTAAATTACATTTTTTATTTTTAAAATTATATTTTTTATTTTTAAAATTACATTTTTTATTTTTAATATTATATTTTTTATTTTTAATATTACTTTTTTTATTTTTATTTATTAAATTACATTTTTTATTTTTAAAATTATTTTTTTTATTTTTAAAATTACTTTTTTTATTTTTATTTATTAAATTACATTTTTTATTTTTAAAATTACATTTTTTATTTTTATTTATTAAATTACATTTTTTATTTTTAAAATTATATTTTTTATTTTTAAAATTACATTTTTTATTTTTAAAATTATATTTTTTATTTTTAAAATTACATTTTTATTTATTAAATTACATTTTTTATTTTTAAAATTACATTTTTTATTTTTAAAATTACTTTTTTTATTTTTATTTATTAAATTACATTTTTTATTTTTAAAATTATATTTTTTATTTTTAATATTACTTTTTTTATTTTTATTTATTAAATTACATTTTTTATTTTTAAAATTATATTTTTTATTTTTAAAATTACATTTTTATTTATTAAATTACATTTTTTATTTTTAAAATTACATTTTTTATTTTTAAAATTACTTTTTTTATTTTTATTTATTAAATTACATTTTTTATTTTTAAAATTATTTTTTTTATTTTTATTTATTAAATTACATTTTTTATTTTTAAAATTATATTTTTTATTTTTAATATTACTTTTTTTATTTTTATTTATTAAATTACATTTTTTATTTTTAAAATTATATTTTTTATTTTTAAAATTACATTTTTATTTATTAAATTACATTTTTTATTTTTATTTACTAAATTACATTTTTTATTTTTAAAATTACATTTTTTATTTTTAAAATTACTTTTTTTATTTTTATTTATTAAATTACATTTTTTATTTTTAAAATTATTTTTTTTATTTTTATTTATTAAATTACATTTTTTATTTTTAAAATTATATTTTTAAAATTACTTTTTTTATTTTTATTTATTAAATTACATTTTTTATTTTTAAAATTATATTTTTTATTTTTAAAATTACATTTTTATTTATTAAATTACATTTTTTATTTTTATTTATTAAATTACATTTTTTATTTTTAAAATTATATTTTTTATTTTTAAAATTACATTTTTTATTTTTAATATTATATTTTTTATTTTTAATATTACTTTTTTTATTTTTATTTATTAAATTACATTTTTTATTTTTAAAATTATTTTTTTTATTTATTAAATTACATTTTTTATTTTTATTTACTAAATTACATTTTTTATTTTTAAAATTACATTTTTTATTTTTAATATTACTTTTTTTATTTTTATTTATTAAATTACATTTTTTATTTTTATTTATTAAATTACATTTTTTATTTTTAAAATTACATTTTTTATTTTTAAAATTACTTTTTTTATTTTTATTTATTAAATTACATTTTTTATTTTTAAAATTATTTTTTTTATTTTTATTTATTAAATTACATTTTTTATTTTTAAAATTATATTTTTTATTTTTAAAATTACTTTTTTTATTTTTATTTATTAAATTACATTTTTTATTTTTAAAATTACATTTTTTATTTTTATTTATTAAATTACATTTTTTATTTTTAAAATTACATTTTTTATTTTTAAAATTACTTTTTTTATTTTTATTTATTAAATTACATTTTTTATTTTTAAAATTATTTTTTTTATTTTTATTTATTAAATTACATTTTTTATTTTTAAAATTACATTTTTATTTATTAAATTACATTTTTTATTTTTATTTATTAAATTACATTTTTTATTTTTAAAATTACATTTTTTATTTTTAAAATTACTTTTTTTATTTTTATTTATTAAATTACATTTTTTATTTTTAAAATTATTTTTTTTATTTTTATTTATTAAATTACATTTTTTATTTTTAAAATTATATTTTTTATTTTTAAAATTACTTTTTTTATTTTTATTTATTAAATTACATTTTTTATTTTTAAAATTACATTTTTTATTTTTAAAATTATTTTTTTTATTTTTAATATTACTTTTTTTATTTTTATTTATTAAATTACATTTTTTATTTTTAAAATTATATTTTTTATTTTTAAAATTACATTTTTATTTATTAAATTACATTTTTTATTTTTATTTATTAAATTACATTTTTTATTTTTAAAATTACATTTTTTATTTTTAAAATTACTTTTTTTATTTTTATTTATTAAATTACATTTTTTATTTTTAAAATTATTTTTTTTATTTTTAAAATTATATTTTTTATTTTTAAAATTACTTTTTTTATTTTTATTTATTAAATTACATTTTTTATTTTTAAAATTATTTTTTTTATTTTTATTTATTAAATTACATTTTTTATTTTTAAAATTATATTTTTTATTTTTAAAATTACTTTTTTTATTTTTATTTATTAAATTACATTTTTTATTTTTAAAATTACATTTTTTATTTTTAAAATTACTTTTTTTATTTTTATTTATTAAATTACATTTTTTATTTTTAAAATTATTTTTTTTATTTTTAATATTACTTTTTTTATTTTTATTTATTAAATTACATTTTTTATTTTTAAAATTATATTTTTTATTTTTAAAATTACATTTTTATTTATTAAATTACATTTTTTATTTTTATTTATTAAATTACATTTTTTATTTTTAAAATTATATTTTTTATTTTTAAAATTACATTTTTTATTTTTAATATTATATTTTTTATTTTTAATATTACTTTTTTTATTTTTATTTATTAAATTACATTTTTTATTTTTAAAATTATTTTTTTTATTTTTAAAATTACTTTTTTTATTTTTATTTATTAAATTACATTTTTTATTTTTAAAATTACATTTTTTATTTTTAATATTATATTTTTTATTTTTAATATTACTTTTTTTATTTTTATTTATTAAATTACATTTTTTATTTTTAAAATTATATTTTTTATTTTTAAAATTACTTTTTTTATTTTTATTTATTAAATTACATTTTTTATTTTTAAAATTATATTTTTTATTTTTAAAATTATATTTTTTATTTTTAAAATTACATTTTTATTTATTAAATTACATTTTTTATTTTTATTTATTAAATTACATTTTTTATTTTTAAAATTACATTTTTTATTTTTAAAATTACTTTTTTTATTTTTATTTATTAAATTACATTTTTTATTTTTAAAATTATTTTTTTTATTTTTAATATTACTTTTTTTATTTTTATTTATTAAATTACATTTTTTATTTTTAAAATTATATTTTTTATTTTTAAAATTACATTTTTATTTATTAAATTACATTTTTTATTTTTATTTATTAAATTACATTTTTTATTTTTAAAATTACATTTTTTATTTTTAAAATTACTTTTTTTATTTTTATTTATTAAATTACATTTTTTATTTTTAAAATTACTTTTTTTATTTTTATTTATTAAATTACATTTTTTATTTTTAAAATTATTTTTTTTATTTTTAAAATTACTTTTTTTATTTTTATTTTTAAAATTATTTTTTTTATTTTTAAAATTACTTTTTTTATTTTTATTTATTAAATTACATTTTTTATTTTTAAAATTATTTTTTTTATTTTTATTTATTAAATTACATTTTTTATTTTTAAAATTATATTTTTTATTTTTAAAATTACTTTTTTTATTTTTATTTATTAAATTACATTTTTTATTTTTAAAATTACATTTTTTATTTTTAAAATTACTTTTTTTATTTTTATTTATTAAATTACATTTTTTATTTTTAAAATTATTTTTTTTATTTTTAATATTACTTTTTTTATTTTTATTTATTAAATTACATTTTTTATTTTTAAAATTATATTTTTTATTTTTAAAATTACATTTTTATTTATTAAATTACATTTTTTATTTTTATTTATTAAATTACATTTTTTATTTTTAAAATTACATTTTTTATTTTTAAAATTACTTTTTTTATTTTTATTTATTAAATTACATTTTTTATTTTTAAAATTATTTTTTTTATTTTTAAAATTATATTTTTTATTTTTAAAATTACTTTTTTTATTTTTATTTATTAAATTATATTTTTTATTTTTAAAATTATATTTTTTATTTTTAAAATTATATTTTTTATTTTTAAAATTACATTTTTATTTATTAAATTACATTTTTTATTTTTATTTATTAAATTACATTTTTTATTTTTAAAATTACATTTTTTATTTTTAAAATTACTTTTTTTATTTTTATTTATTAAATTACATTTTTTATTTTTAAAATTATTTTTTTTATTTTTATTTATTAAATTACATTTTTTATTTTTAAAATTATATTTTTATTTTTAAAATTACTTTTTTTATTTTTATTTATTAAATTACATTTTTTATTTTTAAAATTACATTTTTTATTTTTAAAATTACTTTTTTTATTTTTATTTATTAAAATTACATTTTTTATTTTTAAAATTATTTTTTTTATTTTTATTTATTAAATTACATTTTTTATTTTTAAAATTATATTTTTTATTTTTAAAATTACTTTTTTTATTTTTATTTATTAAATTACATTTTTTATTTTTAAAATTATATTTTTTATTTTTAAAATTACTTTTTTTATTTTTATTTATTAAATTACATTTTTTATTTTTAAAATTACATTTTTTATTTTTAAAATTATTTTTTTTATTTTTAATATTACTTTTTTTATTTTTATTTATTAAATTACATTTTTTATTTTTAAAATTACAATTTTTTATTTTTAAAATTACTTTTTTTATTTTTATTTATTAAATTATATTTTTTATTTTTAAAATTACTTTTTTTATTTTTATTTATTAAATTACATTTTTTATTTTTAAAATTATATTTTTTATTTTTAAAATTAATTTTTTATTTTTAAAATTACTTTTTTTATTTTTATTTATTAAATTACATTTTTTATTTTTAAAATTATTTTTTTTATTTTTATTTATTAAATTACATTTTTTATTTTTAAAATTATATTTTTTATTTTTAAAATTACTTTTTTTTATTTTTATTTATTAAATTACATTTTTTATTTTTAAAATTATTTTTTTTATTTTTATTTATTAAATTACATTTTTTATTTTTTAAAATTATATTTTTTATTTTTAAAATTACATTTTTTATTTTTAAAATTACTTTTTTTATTTTTATTTATTAAATTACATTTTTTATTTTTAAAATTATTTTTTTTATTTTTAATATTACTTTTTTTATTTTTATTTATTAAATTACATTTTTTATTTTTAAAATTATTTTTTTTATTTTTAAAATTATATTTTTTATTTTTTAAAATTACTTTTTTTATTTTTATTTATTAAATTATATTTTTTATTTTTAAAATTATATTTTTTATTTTTTAAAATTATATTTTTTATTTTTAAAATTACATTTTTATTTATTAAATTACATTTTTTTATTTTTATTTATTAAATTACATTTTTTATTTTTAAAATTACATTTTTTATTTTTTAAAATTACTTTTTTATTTTTATTTATTAAATTACATTTTTTATTTTTAAAATTATTTTTTTTATTTTTAATATTACTTTTTTTATTTTTATTTATTAAATTACATTTTTTATTTTTAAAATTATTTTTTTTATTTTTATTTATTAAATTACATTTTTTATTTTTAAAATTATTTTTTTTATTTTTAATATTACTTTTTTTATTTTTATTTATTAAATTACATTTTTTATTTTTAAAATTATATTTTTTATTTTTAAAATTACATTTTTATTTATTAAATTACATTTTTTATTTTTATTTATTAAATTACATTTTTTATTTTTAAAATTACATTTTTTATTTTTAAAATTACTTTTTTTATTTTTATTTATTAAATTACATTTTTTATTTTTAAAATTATTTTTTTTATTTTTAAAATTATATTTTTTATTTTTAAAATTACTTTTTTTATTTTTATTTATTAAATTACATTTTTTATTTTTAAAATTATTTTTTTTATTTTTATTTATTAAATTACATTTTTTATTTTTAAAATTATATTTTTTATTTTTAAAATTACTTTTTTTATTTTTATTTATTAAATTACATTTTTTATTTTTAAAATTATATTTTTTATTTTTAAAATTATATTTTTTATTTTTAAATTACTTTTTTTATTTTTATTTATTAAATTACATTTTTTATTTTTAAAATTATTTTTTTTATTTTTATTTATTAAATTACATTTTTTATTTTTAAAATTATATTTTTTATTTTTAAAATTACTTTTTTTATTTTTATTTATTAAATTACATTTTTTATTTTTAAAATTATTTTTTTTATTTTTATTTATTAAATTACATTTTTTATTTTTAAAATTATATTTTTTATTTTTAAAATTACATTTTTTATTTTTAAAATTACTTTTTTTTATTTTTATTTATTAAATTACATTTTTTTATTTTAAAATTATTTTTTTTATTTTTAATATTACTTTTTTTATTTTTATTTATTAAATTACATTTTTTATTTTTAAAATTATTTTTTTTATTTTTAAAATTATATTTTTTATTTTTAAAATTACTTTTTTTATTTTTATTTATTAAATTATATTTTTTATTTTTAAAATTATATTTTTTATTTTATTAAAATTATATTTTTTATTTTTAAAATTACATTTTTATTTATTAAATTACATTTTTTATTTTTATTTATTAAATTACATTTTTTATTTTTAAAATTACATTTTTTATTTTTAAAATTACTTTTTTTATTTTTATTTATTAAATTACATTTTTTATTTTTAAAATTATTTTTTTTATTTTTAATATTACTTTTTTTATTTTTATTTATTAAATTACATTTTTTATTTTTTAAAATTATTTTTTTTATTTTTATTTATTAAATTACATTTTTTATTTTTAAAATTATTTTTTTTATTTTTATTTATTAAATTACATTTTTTTATTTTTAAAATTATTTTTTTTATTTTTAATATTACTTTTTTTATTTTTATTTATTAAATTACATTTTTTATTTTTAAAATTACATTTTTTATTTTTAAAATTACTTTTTTTATTTTTATTTATTAAATTATATTTTTTATTTTTAAAATTACTTTTTTTATTTTTAATATTACTTTTTTTATTTTTATTTATTAAATTACATTTTTATTTTTAAAATTACATTTTTTATTTTTAAAATTACTTTTTTTATTTTTATTTATTAAATTACATTTTTTATTTTTAAAATTATATTTTTTATTTTTAAAATTATATTATTTATTTTTAAAATTACTTTTTTTATTTTTATTTATTAAATTACATTTTTTATTTTTAAAATTATTTTTTTTATTTTTATTTATTAAATTACATTTTTTATTTTTAAAATTATATTTTTTATTTTTAAAATTACTTTTTTATTTTTATTTATTAAATTACATTTTTTATTTTTAAAATTATTTTTTTTATTTTTATTTATTAAATTACATTTTTTATTTTTAAAATTATATTTTTTATTTTTAAAATTACATTTTTTATTTTTAAAATTACTTTTTTTATTTTTATTTATTAAATTACATTTTTTATTTTTAAAATTATTTTTTTTATTTTTAATATTACTTTTTTTATTTTATTTATTAAATTACATTTTTTATTTTTAAATTATATTTTTTATTTTTAAAATTACATTTTTATTTATTAAATTACATTTTTTATTTTTATTTATTAAATTACATTTTTTATTTTTAAAATTACATTTTTTATTTTTAAAATTACTTTTTTTATTTTTATTTATTAAATTACATTTTTTATTTTTAAAATTATTTTTTTTATTTTTATTTATTAAATTACATTTTTTATTTTTAAAATTATATTTTTTATTTTTAAAATTACTTTTTTTATTTTTATTTATTAAATTACATTTTTTATTTTTAAAATTATTTTTTTTATTTTTATTTATTAAATTACATTTTTTATTTTTTAAAATTATATTTTTTATTTTTAAAATTATATTTTTTATTTTTAAAATTACTTTTTTTATTTTTATTTATTAAATTACATTTTTTATTTTTAAAATTACATTTTTTATTTTTAAAATTACTTTTTTTATTTTTATTTATTAAATTACATTTTTTATTTTTAAAATTATTTTTTTTATTTTTAATATTACATTTTTTATTTTTATTTATTAAATTACATTTTTTATTTTTAAAATTATATTTTTTATTTTTAAAATTACATTTTTTATTTATTAAATTACATTTTTTATTTTTATTTATTAAATTTAATTTTTTATTTTTAAAATTACATTTTTTATTTTTAAAATTACTTTTTTTATTTTATTTATTAAATTACATTTTTTATTTTTAAAATTATTTTTTTATTTTTATTTATTAAATTACATTTTTTATTTTTAAAATTATATTTTTTTATTTTTAAAATTACTTTTTTTTATTTTTAAAATTACATTTTTTATTTTTAATATTATATTTTTTATTTTTAATATTAATTTTTTATTTTTATTTATTAAATTACATTTTTTATTTTTAAAATTACATTTTTTATTTTTAAAATTACTTTTTTTATTTTTATTTATTAAATTACATTTTTTATTTTTAAAATTATTTTTTTTTATTTTTAATTTATTAAATTACATTTTTTATTTTTAAAATTAATTTTTTATTTTAAAATTATATTTTTTATTTTTAATATTACTTTTTTTATTTTTATTTATTAAATTACATTTTTTATTTTTAAAATTATATTTTTTATTTTTAAAATTACTTTTTTTTATTTTTATTTATTAAATTACATTTTTTATTTTTAAAATTACATTTTTTATTTTTAAAATTACTTTTTTATTTTATTTATTAAATTACATTTTTTATTTTTAAAATTATATTTTTTATTTTTAATATTACTTTTTTTATTTTTATTTATTAAATTACATTTTTTATTTTTAAAATTACATTTTTTATTTTTAAAATTACTTTTTTTATTTTTATTTATTAAATTACATTTTTTATTTTTAAAATTATTTTTTTTATTTTTAAAATTATATTTTTTATTTTTAATATACTTT